>NC_134406.1:22990860-23250860 GCF_038048845.1 Mixophyes fleayi
GAGAGGTGCAGGGGAACAGATTAGGGGTATGCTTTTCACAGATCTAATCCTCATTTGCACTATCTTAAGAGATGGCATTGAAATGTTTGATTCTTCTTCACTAAATTCATTACCATACAGTCCTGTGAGTGTCAGCTACTTTTCTTCCTTTTTCATTTTCTTTAATATTGTTTTTTTTTTTTATGTGTTTGTGGTACGACAAAGCTGTGTCTGTTTTTGGAATGCCACAATACATTTGCCTTTATGCATATCAATTTTCGGGAGTGTTTGATTTGTTGTTGTTTTTTTTTTTAACTATTTATTTTGAAAAATAGCAATCATGTACAGATAAGAATCAACAATTAGTACATTTGCAGGAATAGAAACAAAAACAGAGAGCAATACATATCACGGGCATATGTCAATGAAACTGAAAATATTTGAGTAGCAAATATCCAATATAGCCAGAGGTTATCATTAAACAGACAGGTAAATATACAATTGTTATCCAGAATACTCAAGAAACTATAACATCTTATAACAATATAGGGGGGGGGGGGGCACTGGTCATCACCGGTCGTCACTGAGAATGAAAGAAAAAGAGGACATACTTCCCTTTATCCACACAATTCCTTACCCATATCTTTTCCTTTCCCTTTTGTAAGGAGAGAAACAAATAAATAAAAGAGGGGAAATAAAAGTTTCGAAGGAGATTACTACTTAGATTCTCTGGGGAGGGAGACAGCATCAAGAGTCAGGCCACCTATGAGCATAGGGAGTTCTTCTTAGGAAGAAGGAGTTGGTACAAGAGGTATGGGGTTATAAGTAAAGCCAGGGAGCCCAAATCTGGTGAAATTTATCATCCTTATCATGCAGGTGGTATGTAATCTGTTCCATCTGGGCAATAAACCAAATATAGGATCGCAAGGCCGCCATAGTGGGGGGTTCAACTTGTTTCCAAGACTTAGCTACTAGACATTGCGCAGCAGCCAGAACATGGGAAGCCAATTTCGCAGACTGTCTATCATCATTAATCAGAGGATAACAGAGAAGAAAAGACCATGGGTCTTTCCGGACAGGGCATGGAAGGAGGGAGGAGAGGAGGGTCCTAACTCGATCCCAAAAGGAGGATATTTTAGGGCAGAACCACCAAATATGTAAGAAAGATCCCATCTGGCCACCACCCCGCCACTTTATATGCGTTCTCCTTCACCAAGGTGGAAATAGAGCTGGTGGTGACTTGATCCCTTATGATTTCCCAATAATCCTCCTCTGGGGGGGGGGGGGCAGATCCCTCTTCCACTCCCTCTCATACCTGCCGCCCGGAGGTAAAAGTACATTGAGAATTAGGCTGTAGATATAGGAGATTGTGCCCTTACCCAAAGGTGAGGAGAGACATAGGGATTCAAAGACAGAATTAAGCGAGGGGAGAGGAGCCCCCCCCCCCCCCCCCCCCGAGGAGAGAGCCTACAAAGTGTCATAACTGGAAATACTGGTAAAATTTAGGATGGAAACTTGGATATTTAGAGTGTAGACCATCCCAGGAGATAAAGGCCCCCTGAAATAATAGGTCTCCGACAAATCGAACTCCCGCAGTGACCCAGGGACCATAGAAGGCAGAGGAGAGCCCAGGAGGAAAGGCAGGGTTACCCCAAAGAGGTAGGACAGTAAGAGCGGACATCGGTATATTGAGATGGGACCGGCAGGTCCCCCATATCGCAGCTGAGAATATCAAGGTAGGACATTGGGAGGTGAGGGGGGATCTAGCTTGTTTTGAGAGACTCCATATACAGGACAAAATTGGAAATTTAAGATAGGCGGATTCGATGTCAACCCACGACAGTGCCGCGGGGAAGGGGGGGGGCAAAGGAGGCTACAATCTGCCTCAGATGAGCCGCCCAATAGTAAATTTTCAAATCAGGAAAACCCCTACCACCACCTCTGGTGGGTCTCTTTAAGAGAGCCAACTTAATCCTGGGAGACCGGCCGTTCCAGATAAATCTAGAAAGACTTTTTGGAGAGATGACAGATCCGAAAGGGGAACTCGAACAGGAAGGGTCTGGAAATAATAGAGGAGCTTGGGAAGGAGGTTCATCTTGACAGAGATGACCCTGCCCAGCCACGAGATGATCAATGAGCGCCAGGAGAACAGTTCAGACTTGATTTTAGCAAAGAGGCCCGGGTAGTTCTCCAGGTAGAGGGAGTCATAGGAGTCAGTAATAAAGATACCTAAGTATTTAATTTTCTTTCTCTGCCACCGAAAATTAAAGCGGGAGGTGAGTACCAGTCCTTCTGCGGAGGGAATATTGAGGAGAGCTTCCGATTTTGTAATATTGATCTTGTAACCCGAGAGGTGCCCATAGTGGTGTAAAATGCTAAAGAGTCCAGGAAGTGACTTCTTTGGCTGCAGGAGAGTCAGAAGGACATCATCCACAAAGAGAGAGAGCTTACTCTCCAGATTCCCCGTTCGCACACCCTGTATGTCCGGGGAGGCCCGGATAGAGGCAGCAAGAGGCTCTATAACGATGGCAAAGATGAGAGGAGACAGAGGGCACCCCTGGCGGGTACCGTTGGATATGGTGATAAGGTCAGAGGGAGAACCGTTGATCATGACTCTTGAATACCCGTGAGGAGGTTACCCGAAATCCCAAACGCCGACAAGGCTCGGGACATAAAGCTCCAGGAGATCCTGTCAAAAGCCTTCTTGGCATCAAGGGAGAGAATAATGGCCGGGACCTTCCTGGTATTAATGATATGAATCGGATCAACGACTCTCCTGGTATTGTCTCTGGCCTGATGTCCCGGTATAAAGCCAACCTGATCATAATGTATAAGGGAGGGAAGGACCGAATTTAATCTATTAGCCAAAATTTTAGCATATAATTTGACACCTGTATTAAGTAAGGAGATAGGGCGATAACTAGCACAGTCATGAACATCCTTACCCACTTTATGAATGACGGAGATCCTAGCCTCCAAAGAATCCCTAGACAAAGAACCCCCAGTCAGGATTGAGTTGAATAGGGTGTGTAAACAGGGGACCAGAAGCCCAGCAAACCTCTTATAATACACAGCAGTAAAGCAGTCCGGCCCTGGAGCCTTTCCTGATTTTTGAGACTTTATGGTCTGTTCAATTTCATCTCTAGTAATCTCATCCCCCAGAAGAGTACTCGTCTGTGGAGAGAGTTTCGGAAGCTTAGCAGACGCAAGAATAGATTCAATCAACTGCGAGTGTTGTTGGGAGACTAAGGGATCAGAGGGCTGGGGAAGGTTATAAAGTTTAGTGTAATAGGATTGGAAGGCAGCACTTATCCGCTGAGGGTCATAATGTAAAACTCCATCGGAGTCCCTGATAGCCAGGAGATTCCAGGCCGCTATCTTAGCTCTAAGTTTGGTGGCCAGCAATCTATCGGCCTTGTCCCCCTTTTCATAAAAGCGCTGATTGAGCCACTTCAGTTTTTTAGCAACCTGGTGGGATAATAAGAGATTTAGTTCACCACGGACAGAAGCAATCTCCTGGAGAACCAAGGGATCAGGGTTCAATTTGTGGCGTTGCTCTAAAGCTCTCAGCGAGTCCTTCAGTTGAATAGTTTTAGCCAGACGGAATTGCTTAGTCCGAGATGCCAGAGCAATAAGATGACCCCGTATTACCGCCTTATGGGCGTCCCAGAGAGTCATAGGAGAGATATCAGGGGTGTCGTTTGTCTCAAAATATTCAGAGAGAAGAGAATGTAGGTGAGTAGTGGTTTCTTTATCATGTAGGAGTGATTCGTTGATTCTCCAGGTTGCTCTAGGAGGGCAGTGAGCAAGGGAGGTGAGTACAGCGGAAACAGGGGCATGGTCTGACCAGGTAACAGGGAAGATTTGGGAGGAGCTAAGTTTAAGAGTGAGGTCGTGGCTGAGCAGGATCATGTCAATCTGGGAGTAGGTATTATGGGCAGAAGAGAAGGTATAATCCCTGGCCAAGGGGTCCGATATTCTCCATGAGTCATATAAGTTATGGAGTTTCAGAAAAGCCTGTAAGTCAGCTGTGGTGTGGGCATCTCTCCTGAGGGGAGAAGAGGAGGGGCCTGAGGAACGATCTATAGTTGGGGCTAAAACAGCATTGAAGTCACCAGCGACAATAAGTTCACCCTGACGGATACGCGCTAACAAAGAACCCAGTTTTCTGAAGACGGTGTTGGGTGCATAGAGGTTCACTAGAGTGCAGGGGAGATTATTCAGAGTGCCTATGAGAATCAGGAATCTACCTTCTTTATCTTTATGAGAGTCATGAAGTTCGAAAATTAAATGGCGCGCAAACAGGATTGCTACACCCCGCTTTTTCTGCCTATGGTCACATGCATGAAATGTCAAGGGAAGTTTTCTGGAATGAAGCTCGGGGTGGAGATGTTGGACAAAATGAGTTTCTTGTAGGAATATCAAATCTCCTTTAAGAGATTTAAGAGACGAATGGAGTTTAGCCCGTTTCTGAGGGGATTTGAGGCCCTTAACATTATAGGAGATAAGGCTAAGGGTCATAGAAAAATCAATGAGGGGAGCGCTAAAGACCAGAAGAGGGAAGAGATGTCAGGGGAGAGGAGACAAAAAGAAGAGTGTACAGGGAATAACATGGTAGGTGACGACCAATGAGGAGAAGGAGGGGAGAACCAAAGGTTAAGGGTACAAGGGGATCGACATAGCAGACCAAAGTCCAATTGTCGCAAATGCTGGTAGAGGATAGGACATGATGGCCAAGCGTAGAGCCCTAGGCTCTAAGGGGGGTGGTAGACCAAGAGCAACCACAAAAAAAAAAATCGGAGGGCCGGGGGACCCAGAAAGGGAACCCGAGGGGCCAATTTAGTGTGTATCACCTATTGAGAGGGAGGGGAGTAGGGAAGGTATAAGATTACTGACCCCTACGGTAGAGGAGGCAAAGGGGGAGTACATGGAAGGAGAAGACAAAGGTAATAATTATCAACAATAACCATATTATATGAGGTAGGAGATAATTCAATAACACTAGACATATAGTAGTAGACACATGTGAAGCCACTGAGTGTGGCCCAGTAAAAGAGCATCATTTTTTTTTTCTCCATTATGAAACAGAGTACCGGGCTGATTTTTTGTGTGGTAGTAATGTATAACTTTTTTAAACAGCCCCCAAAAAACGGGATCCCTATTGTCAATTGAACCTAGAGTTTTTAATTCTATTCGAAAAACGTGCGTTTTTGCCGTAATGCAAAACATGAGGCAGATAAAGTAATTTGGTTTGGATTCGGGAGAAAGTTACCTTATGGGTCCAAATTTTGTGGCGATTCCTTAATAAACACCCGTCCGTGGTACTTCAAATAAACTGGATAAAGAAGCCGTGATTAGTAAATTATTTAATAAATTGAAAAAGCAATATTTAATCAATTAATTGTCAGACAGTCGAGATATTTGGCAGAAATAGTTGTTTTGACATCCTCTCTTAACTAAAAAAATTTCCAAAAAATCTGAGATGGGTGGTGGGCATTTCATGTTTTTTTGGATGATCTGATGTGGAATGACCCAGTTATTACAAGGATTGCTGTCATTTTAACAGTAGTACACTATTTTTGCGCCCTATCCCTTTTCATTTATATATATATATATATATATATATATATATATATATATATATATATAAAAAAATTACTGTGTAATTAGGTAGCATACACTACATAATTAGGTAGTATATATTTATGTAGTATTGTGAATAGTATTATACACATCCTGTATAGTAATTATATAGTGTATGATGAGCATAATTTAATAGTGTTAGCAGAATATTCTATTAGATACTTTTGTTTAAATGAAACAAAATATTTTGTTTCTGTCAGACGCGTGTACACGGTGTGAGCCGCCGTCAGACAGATGCACACGGTGTTACCCGCCGTCAGACGGGGTCACACGGTGTTACCCGCCGTCAGACAGGTGCACATGGTGTTACCCGCTGTCAGACGTGTGGTACTAGGCACTGGAGGTTGCACCTGAGATAACGGCGCTCAGTAACCATGGCCACACCCCCACCTGGCCACACCCCCCGCCTCACAGGCTGACACTGGCGTCACCGCCTCACACACCTCAGCGCCTCAGCGGATAAGACCAGCCGCCTCTGACGTCACATAGGCAGACATCAGATCAGCCGTCTGCAGCCAATGAGCGCGCAGCGTCCTGTAACAGCCTACAGCAGCCGGTGAATGACCACGCCCACTCGCACGGTGGCCCCGCCCAGCAGCAAAGGTGCTTTCTATACAGGGACCTGCCGGGGTATCCGCAGTGTCCGGTCCTGGTCAGCGCTGACAGCAGCTCCCTGCGCCTCCACCTCGGTGATATCACCTCATACTGACTGACAGCAGGCGGGGATCTACTGACAGCATCGTAGCTCCGCCCACTCCCGCCCCTATCACTCTTACTGCAAAAGCGGACGGAGGTGAGAACACCCCCACTCACTGCAAGGACCGGGACCAGGTGCTGTCACTGATCACAGCATCTGTACAGGTATGACTGCAGCAGTCTATATATATAGTATATACATACATATATACAGACATAGTGATCACAGCATCTGCACAGGTATGACTGCAGCAGTCTATATCTATCTATCTATCTACATGTATACACACATATACTGATCACAGCATCTGTACAGGTATGACTGCAGCAGTCTATATATATATAGTATATACATACATATATACAGACATAGTGATCACAGCATCTGCACAGGTATGACTGCAGCAGTCTATATCTATCTATCTATCTACATGTATACACACATATACTGATCACAGCATCTGCACAGGTATGACTGCAGCAGTCTATATATATATATATATATATATATATATATATATATATATACACACACACATATACACACACACTGATCACAGCATCTGCACAGGTATGACTGCAGCAGTATCTATCTATCTATCTATTTATATCTATATCTACATTTATACACACACATATACTGATCACAGGATGCAGCAGTCTATATCTATCTATCTACACATACATATATACACATATACTGATCACAGCGTCTGTACAGGTATGAATGTAGCAGTCAATATCTATCTATCTATCTATCCATACATATGTACATGTATACACACATAGTGATCACAGCATCTTCACAGGTATAAATGCAACAGTCTATATCTATCTATCTATCTATACACATACATATATACACATATATTGATCACAGCGTCTGTGCAGGTATGCAGCAGTCAATCTATACATATGTATATACACACACATTTACTGGTCAGAGCATATGTACAGATATGCAGCAGTCTATATATACATATAAATATATTATACACGCATATACTGATCACAGCATCTGCCCAGGTATCTATGTATCTATCTATCTATCTATTTATCTACATACATGTATACACACACACGTATATACTGATCACAGCATCTATACAGGTATGCAGCAGTAGTCTATATCTATCTATATATATATATATATATATATATATAACATATACACATACATACATGTATACATACACATATACTGATCACAACATCTGTACAGGCATCTGCAGTGGCTGAGACCACTGACATTGGACAAGCAATTTAATGAATACTAAAGCTGCCTTTTCATACTAATAACTTGTATTCAAAGCCTTTATTAAAATAAATATTCACACACTGATACATAATGTCAAAGAAAAGCTTTATGGACAAAATCAACCAGTATCTACTTGGCTATCATTTTAGTTTGATATAGATATATATATATATATATATATATATATATATATATATATATATATATATATATATATATATATATTATTTATATACCCCCACACAAGGATATGTAGCCAGAACACTATTAGTGCAAAAAGCATAACAAAAATATTTTGAGCCATTTAGGGAACACACATTATGTGTTTTCTTAATATTTCTTCTTTACCCAGCACTGAAATTCTAATATATCTATCCATTTCTGTAATGGTGTACTGTATTTATTTCCTAGGTGACCATGTTGAGTCTGTGGCAGGCAGGTGGAGCCCTGCTAGAGGAGGCTGTGGGGGGCAGTTTAGCCTCTAAGGTGCTGCTTCCCTGCGCCTTCCTTCTTCTACTGGCGTACCTGTCTAAGCTGGCCTTCAAGCACCTGCAGGCAGTCGACACTGACCAAGGGGTACGTTTGCAGTGGTGGAATAATTGATTACTATTTGTCAGCAGACAATGGGTAGAAATACGTACACATGCTATATTACTAGATAGTATTAAGCTGTCTGTAGACTTAACCACAACTGCATATATGATACCAACTCACCAGTGCTTTATTGTTTTTACTTTTGTTTCATATTCTACTTGTGGTAGAATGTCTTTACGATAAATGCATGTGGAAGTTATGTTGTACATCTGTGGTATTTAAGAAATAATATGATATTTTATACATAACTTTTGTGTTATGGAGGAATTTAAGTAGATTGGGAAATTATGAAAATATGAATACAATTCAGGATACCTGTCACAGGTGTTGAATAGGACTTCCTAAGAAATTCGCACAGAAGTGACGCCTCTTATTTTCCTAACTGCAGAAAAATCCTCCATACATTTCATCTGCGATTCCTTTTCTGGGACACGCTATATCTTTTGGGAAGAGTCCAATTGAATTCTTAGAAAATGCATATGAAAAGGTGAGTTTGTAAGTTGTATGCACTTTTCTCTCCACAAAGGACATATGTGTGATACCTTTTTGGGGACAAACTAAGAAATATCCATTGCTTTGGGTGTGTACTCATTGGTGTCTGTTCATCGTACGAGGAGGTGAACACAGAATGAATGGTGAATAGTGATCTGTATGAGAATCGTGTTGTCAGTGTTCAGACTGCTGTGTTCAGTGTTTGGTGTCCGTGCTTTCTGTGTATTTCTTATGGTGCAAAACTACAACCTATGTACCTTATCTCAGTGCAGACTAGTTCTTATTTCTACCATTGTAGCAACAAATGGGTTTCGGTTAAAATATGCACCTTGCACCTTTTACTAGATGAGGTCGTAATGTACAATCATCCCGCACCTAAGACATTGAGTAATCTCTGCCGTTTGAAGTCTTTGTACCCTGAATGATGTCTTACTCTTGTTACAGTATGGCCCAGTCTCTGTACCCTGAATGATGCCTTACTCTTGTTACAGTATGGCCCAGTCTCTGCACCCTGAATGATGTCTTACTCTTGTTACAGTATGGCCCAGTCTCTGTACCCTGAATGATGTCTTACTCTTGATACAGTATGGCCCAGTCTGTGCACCCTGAGTGATGTCTTACTCTTGTTACAGTATGTCCCAGTCTCTGTACCCTGAATGATGTCTTACTCTTGTTACAGTATGGCCCAGTCTCTGTACCCTGAATGATGTCTTACTCTTGTTACAGTATGGCCCAGTCTCTGTACCATGAATGATGCCTTACTCTTGTTACAGTATGGCCCAGTCTGTGCGCCCTGAATGATGTCTTACTCTTGTTACAGTATGGCCCAGTCTCTGTACCCTGAATGATGTCTTACTCTTGATACAGTATGGCCCAGTCTGTGCACCCTGAATGATGTCTTACTCTTGTTACAGTATGGCCCAGTCTCTGTACCCTGAATGATGTCTTACTCTTGTTACAGTATGGCCCAGTCTCTGTACCCTGAATGATGTCTTACTCTTGTTACAGTATGGCCCAGTCTCTGTACCCTGAATGATGTCTTACTCTTGTTACAGTATGGCCCAGTCTCTGTACCCTGAATGATGTCTTACTCTTGTTACAGTATGGCCCAGTCTGCGCACCCTGAATGATGCCTTACTCTTGTTACAGTATGGCCCAGTCTCTGCACCCTGAATGATGTCTTACTCTTGTTACAGTATGGCCCAGTCTCTGTACCCTGAATGATGTCTTACTCTTGTTACAGTATGGCCCAGTCTCTGTACCCTGAGAGATGTCTTATTCTTGTTACAGTATGGCCCAGTCTGTGCACCCTGAGTGATGTCTTACTCTTGTTACAGTATGGCCCAGTCTGTGCACCCTGAATGATGTCTTACTCTTGTTACAGTATGGCCCAGTCTCTGTACCCTGAATGATGTCTTACTCTTGTTACAGTATGGCCCAGTCTCTGCACCCTGAATGATGTCTTACTCTTGTTACAGTATGGCCCAGTCTCTGTACCCTGAATGATGTCTTACTCTTGTTACAGTATGGCCCAGTCTGTGCACCCTGAGTGATGTCTTACTCTTGTTACAGTATGGCCCAGTCTGCGCACCCTGAATGATGTCTTACTCTTGTTACAGTATGGCCCAGTCTCTGTACCCTGAATGATGTCTTACTCTTGTTACAGTATGGCCCAGTCTGCGCACCCTGAATGATGTCTTACTCTTGTTACAGTATGGCCCAGTCTTCAGTTTTACCATGGTGGGGAAAACCTTTACCTACTTGGTAGGCAGCGATTCTGCCGCATTGCTGTTTAACAGCAAGAATGAGGATCTGAACGCAGAAGATGTGTACTCCCGTCTCACCACCCCAGTGTTTGGGAAAGGCGTTGCTTACGATGTCCCTAACCCGGTAAGATATCAGAGGACAATTTAAGTTTTTTTTTTATTGTTAAACTGGTTCCAGTGTTATTGACTATATACTTTGTTTTTTTTTTACATTTGTCTTTATTATGTGGCTGTGAGGATTTCATACAAAAATAGTTAATTTCTATAGTGCAGGAAATACAGGGAAGGTGATTGATCACTATTGGATGAATACAGTGGTGTAACCTCTTCCCTAGTAAAGTGAGGAACTAACTCAGCATTGCTTCTAGGAAGTGAAAATGTCTCAGCAGAGAAAGGGTTAAATAGGAATATTTGTTTCTGTTGCATTTGTACCTTATGGATCAATACCAGTGTCTATAGAACTAATAAGTATAGAGGTGCAGCCACACTGACATCTGTCAAACAGCAATGCTGATCCCAGGCAAACCTAGAACAAATGGCAATGTCACTGTTCTATACTTTGTACTATGAAGTGAATTAATCACTTTTTAGAGCCTGAAGTTGTTGCAGCAGAGTAGGAAGATTGTTTCCATTGTATCTGTCACCTGCACAGTGGAGGCAGCCGGTTTGTGGGCTCATTGCTTCGGATATAACATCTCTGGTATTATTAGGACGCACCTTCATCTCAGCCTAGATACTATTATTCATGTGTTGTATGTCTTGAATCTCTTTGTAGATCTTTCTGGAACAGAAAAAAATGTTTAAAACTGGTCTGAACATCGCTCATTTTAAAACGCACGTGGAATTGATTGAGGAGGAAACTCTGGAATACTTCAAACGCTGGGGAGAGAGCGGAGTTGGAAGTAAGAGCGTTTGTGAGGTGGTAATGACCACGTGTCATGTACTTGCCGGCTGTACACAACCCTCAAACACTGTACTCCACAGATCCGCTGATCTATGGGATGTATGAGGGAAAATGTATGATCCGGGGATAAGGGAAGAAGAAATGGAGGAGGTTCTGTTATATAAACATACCAAGACCAGCTTTTAATTGTGTTTCCTTGGATGTAAAATACACTAGGATATACATGCTCTGTTATTAGTTATTTGGGGTGGTTTATATTTATATACGTTTATTTTAAATTTCCCATATTGGCCTATTGAAATGTTAGGAGCTGTGGCTGATTCTTCCATGTTGTAGCCAGTCCGCTTCAGTCTGTTTTATCAATTACAAGGTTTATCGGCTATTGTAATAATAAATAAGTCATTTTCTTTATGAGATAGAAATAGGTTAATCCTCAATGTAACTAATGAAACAATGACCTCTGTAGTGAGGCTTAATACATGTTGGTTCTTACACTGCCCTGTCTGTTGCTGGTCCCCTTCTGCCAAATTCTTATACCAAGATTATTCACTCTCAGTGGTTAATGATAGAACGTGTGATGGTGAAGTGAGCCTGGAGGTTTAATGATTGTAGTCTTCTACGGTGAACGTGATTGTATTTATTAGACTGTCAGCTCCTTGGATCAGGGACTCTTTCCTTCCTCCCAGTGCCCCTCATTGCACATTTATTTATTGTATTTTATTTCCCTGTGTTTATAACTCCCTGTACATTTGTGTAGCACTGGTGACTCATTGGTACTATATATGGTACATGCGCCTCCCTTGTATTGTCTCCCTTCACTAGTAAACTAATATGAATTGTCAACGACAATACATAGTCTACAATGTGCTGTTTGTTCCAGACCTGTTTGAGGCCCTGTCGGAGCTGATCATCCTCACCGCCAGCCGCTGTCTGCATGGGAAGGAGATACGCAACATGTTAAACGAGAGGGTGGCCCAGCTGTACGCTGACCTGGACGGGGGCTTCACCCACGCGGCCTGGCTTCTTCCTGGGTGGCTTCCTCTGCCAAGCTTCAGGTATAATGAAAGTAACCCAAATGCACACTCTCCTACAGAGAAAAGCCAATGGGTGGGAGGATTCACTAGGTAGACACTTCATTGGTTTCTAATGTACTGAGACCGTCCGCCCCCCCCCCCCCACCCATCTGTGACCGCTGCTCTCCCCCCCCCCCCCCCCCTCCTCCCAATCTGTGACTGCTGGTCTCCTATTCCTGAAGTAACATTAGCCAGCTATCTTCACTCAGACATTGGAGACATTTATGAAATTTGGTGTTTCTCCCATAAGCTGGATAAGTGGATTAGAAACTGCGCTAGAAAATCGAAGGACTTAGTCTAGATTACTTTTTTTTTTTTTTTCTTTGCACCACTTTTCAAAAATGTCTGAATATATTTCTTAAACCATAATATCAATTCATTTGATTTCTGTAATAGCTTTAGCCTGTGCAAATATATTTGTCCTCTATAGGACCGTATGTGTGTTAGTTAGATTTCTAGTCGGCGTTCTGTTCATTTACCTTCAGTATCTGTGAAGATTTGCTTGTGACATTATGACCTCTTACTTCCTTATACATCCCACGATCTTAATGGTCTATTTCCAGACGCAGAGACAGAGCGCACCTAGAGATCAAGAAGATCTTCTACCAAGTAATCCAGAAACGCAGACAGTCTCTGGAGAAGGAGGACGATATGCTGCAGACCCTGATGGATGCCACCTACAAGTATGTATCTAGAGACTTTATCTGTGATACGCTGTTATACATATAGACATCATGCAGCAAGGTGTAATAGTTTGTCTGTGAAGTGATGTGCTTGTATCATGAAATATCGAGTTCGAGAAGGAACAATAACATTGAAGGAGCTAAGTTGTTTACTTAACTTCGATACAATTATGTGATATTCCAGATAACAGAAGACATCAATAGATATGAATGGAATGCAAGGTCTTGTACTTGTAAACCTTTGAAACTTTCTAGCACTGAAAATGTTGAGAACAGAATATGTAATCAGAACCAAATATGATGTGTAGATAATATAAGCATCCATTATATTAATGCCTGCACCGATATATTAAAAATGTAATGGGTACAGTGACGCTTAATGCAATGGATATTGTGAATCACAAACCACTCCTGTCATATTTTGATACATTTTATTGTATATTAAATGAGGATGAAATAAAAGCAATTGCCTCATTACCGCATTTTGTGTGGCACAGTGACCCTGATGCCCAATATGTTCAAAATAGATTTTATCATCACACGAACAAGCCTCAATCAGGCCAGAAGTAATCTGTCCGCATGGCCCGAACCTCATCTAATTTTGACACCTTGTATGGCCAAATCAGACATTGATCATGGTGCTTGTGCAGGTAATCGGGAGCAGCCTGCAGCGAGAGTATTGGGATGAATAAATGATTCCACCCATTCACCTGCTCTCATTTCTGTGTTTCCTCAAAACCTGTGGTTGTGCCACATATCTTTAGCACACATGGGGGTTTCCAAACATATTTGGTGCCTCAATTTTTTGTAAGCACATGCACAAAGATGACTATCACCGGACTGGTCAACGATGCAACCAGAAAGCAATCGGAAATAGACTAGTAATGTCTGTACAAATTAGTTGCAGCCATTCCACCTGAGCAACTTCCACATCTTTGCCCAACGTGACCGCACAGGAGTCCTATAATGATCATTGTCATCGGTCAGCTGGATGTTAGACCCCTATATAGAGCAATATTAGGTTAGTTTATTGGCGGTATGCAGACTATGACATAGAAGGGATCTTGGGCGGGATGTGAGCGCCCCTGACTAGTGCATTAGTGGTCTGTACATTAATAATAAGTAAACGTGGTGTTGGGGTGGGGGTGGCTGTGCCCACATCAGTGTCCTGTGCCTGGAGTGTATCTGTGCTTTGCCGGTACGATTGTGTTATGTACGTTCTGTTCCGCGTTGCAGGGACGGCACTCCTCTGAACGACGATGAGATAGCGGGAATGCTCATCGGGTTGTTACTTGCAGGACAGCACACGTCTTCTACAACCAGCGCCTGGATGGGCTTCTTCCTGGCTAAAAACAAATCTATTCAAGATCAGTGTTTTGAAGAACAAAAAACTTTGTTTGGGGAGGATCTCCCCCCTGTGACATATGACCAGGTGAGAGGTTGTCATAAATCACATTACTTCTATGCATGTCCTTTTCTGCCCCTTCAGTGTAATGCCACCTGGTGGAGGGGCCTATAGTAATGATGGAGATGGGAAAACAATACTGTTTATTTTTACAGCTTAAAGACCTGCAAGTCCTGGACCGCTGCATAAAGGAGACTCTGAGGCTAAGACCACCTATCATGACGATGATGAGGATGGCCAGGACACCCCAGGTCTGTAGCACCCACCATGTGTTGTATGTTACATACTTGTTCTTTAAATTGGTGACGGTGTAACGTTTGCTGGCTGTTTCTTTTCAGACTGTTGGAGAGTACAGTATCCCACCTGGGCATCAGGTGTGTGTATCTCCCACCGTTAACCATCGTCTTAAGGACATTTGGGTGCAGAACACAGAGTTTAATCCTGACCGATACCTCCATGAAAATCCCGCAGCAGGGGAAAAGTTTGCTTATGTTCCTTTTGGAGCTGGTAATAATAAAAATACTTGTCTTACTCATCAACTTTAAAACTGGCGCTTTGGAAAGTTGTTGTAACTTTCAACAAAATGTGTCTCCTGTGACTGGTGTGTGTGTGTGTGTGTGTGTGGTGTAGAGCAGAGCCATAAATGTGGGTATATGGCACCATATAATGACATAGGACAGTCTGTGACACTTTAAACCTGGCTGCCACAGTGACAACACCTGGAGAGGAAAGGGCAGTGTAAGTATTGTCTATGGCAGTGGTTTCCAAACTGGGTGCCGTGGCTTCCTGGAGTGGCAAGCAAGGCGGTTGACTACTTGGTAAATTTTTTTGGCTTAGGGGTGCCTTGAAAAAATTATGGAGACCCTAAGGGTGCCTCGGACCAAGAAAGTTTGAGATCCACTGGTCTATGGCATCAAACAGTGTGTGGTGGTATAATGAGGGGGGGACCCATTTTGGGATGTACCTTTTGGGATGTTGGGACTGGTGATGGTCACATGATGTAGATCTCAGATTCTCGTTACCCAGAGCATTGGGTAATATCTTGTGGAATTGGACTAATATATATTTGTTTCTTGAAGTCTATTGGGCAGTCAGCAAGTCACAGCGCTATCTGAATGACCAGCACTCCTGTTATACTGAATATATCACCACATTTCTTATACAGGATTGTCCTGTCAGCCATGGACTATGTAAACCAGATTGTGATAACTCCCTGCCTTTGTGCCCATACTGATCACTATGTCAGTCTGTTCCCAGCTTGTATTCAGCTGGCCAGTGACTGCGATGTTGATATGATTGTTCGGAGCTTAGTTTTGGATACTTAGGGCGACCCCCTTATCTAACACAAGCAACATATGCTAGAAAATATGCAGTATAATGTTTTACAAAACTTGCATAGTTGTATAGTGGGCTCCGAGTACTCTTGTTTTCTGCATCATTTAAGTAAATGTTATTGACTACGGTATTTTGTTGGACACTTGATAAACTTTTTGTCTATTTCAGGTCGACATCGTTGCATCGGAGAAAACTTTGCTTACGTTCAGATTAAAACAATTTGGTCTACAATGCTTCGCTTGTTTGAATTTGACCTGGTGGATGGATATTTCCCTACAATAAATTATACAACTATGATTCATACCCCCAACAACCCGATCATCAGATACAGAAGGCGGAAACTGTAATGCTGATTTTTATTTGGGAGGGGGGACTGTACATTACAGGGGGGGTTCAAACTTAATTGCTACTGTACATGTTATGTATTTTATAATCGGAATGTGAAATATTAATGTATAAAATCATTATGCATTTTAGGTTTTTTTTTTGTATGTTTAGACCGGTTGTAAATACATTGGATTAAACAAAGTTTAATTATGATTGATTGTGTCAATATGGTTTTCTTGTTAGAGGTTGCCCGATTATTTTTATGCTAGTCTATAAAAGTAATCACTGAATTTAATTTAAAAAAAAGCCATAATCTTACAGCACTATGGTATTTGTAGCAGTGAAACTGTGTCTTTTAATAATTTGTGGCTCTTGTTGGGTATGCTCCTGGGGGGCTTCTTCACAAAATGCGAAACGGCCAAGAGACGCTACAACATACTCTTTGAGAGTGGACAGTGCATAGTTGGATCATATTGTGGGCTGTTTTGGGGTTTTGCTGAAGTGCCCATATATCAACATTAGATGAATTGTTCTGAGTCATGGGCCGGGAACGTGTAATCACATTCTACAGAGTTCTCCACGGGACGTAACTTGTAAGAAACTGAAATGACCCAAAGAGTTGGGGCAGCATGTTTGCCACTCTGGGGGCACATGGAGAAATCACCTGGGTGGGAGAGGACCAACCATCAAAATATAATGTTGTATAGTTTAAAACCCTACAGAATAGAAAAGACATACAAAATAATAATCTTAGGTATAGCAGGTTAGCAAACTTTACTTAGAAATGACATGACTAGGGAGACCAATCTTATTGATCTGTATTGACTGACGCCTTAAAACTTATCTGTTAGCTCCTGGTCTTGACTAGTCACTATGCAATGACAGGTGAGGACCACTGTCGGTCTGGGGACTTATGCAATGTTCAGTCCTGCCTCTGACATGATCTTCTTGCCATTCTTACTAGGAGCTTGGGAAGTGCTAGCAATATGCTTGTCTCAGTGCAGATGTGACTGGTGGGAAGTGTGTCCTGCCTAAGCCGGTCACTCCTCGAAATGTTTTGCAACAACCCGACGATTCTCTGGAAACGCTTGCTGCATTCAAGATCTGGTTTTTAAATGTGGAAAAACTGGATTTGCATCAGCAAATCTCTGGGGTGCTTTTTCAGATAAGGGCTTAGGATGTGGCAGGCAGTGGATACCGTTGATCAAGATTGTAAAGTGCTATGGAATTTGCTGGCGCTATATAAAAAAATGTTGATAATGAATATTTCTCTGTAACCCACAGGAGCAAACTCCTGAATAGCACCCAAACATGCTCTTTCAGCTCTGAGATAGAGACTATATCAGTGATCCACCCGGTAATGGATGTCATTCCACTAGACCCTGTTCTCCAGATCAAGTTTGTTCCAAAGTTCCTGTAACTCTATCCCCTGCTTCTCTTGTGCTGTTAATTATTGGATTTAACGAAGTCGCCAAATTTAGATTCCAAGGGGTATATTTACTAAACTGCGGTTCTGAAATAGTAGAGCTGTTGCCTATAGCAACCAATCAGATTCTAGCTGTCATTTTGTAGAATGTACTAAATAAATAACTAGAATCTGATTGGTTAATATAGGCAACATCTCCACTTTTTCAAACCCCCAGTTTAGTAAATATACCCCTCAGTGGTCAGTGTGCTAGTCCAGATGCTGCACTTCTCGTGACATCCTGAACAGCTATGTTGATCTCATCTTTTAAATCATGCGGCTGGAAGAACTGGACTGTCAGAGTGGTCTTACCAGCGTTGCCGCTCTTGGAACCCATAGTAGAGCGCTAGAGGTACTGAGCGCTGCCGGGGAGGATTTCTGGAGGGTGTAAGTGTTTTTGGCTATTTCATTATGTAGATCTCGCTCAGGACTTCAGGACTAAACCTTCAGCCCCTCCCCCTTCCTCATCCTACCTATACCTGTAATGGCACTTTGGCGGAGATGTCCTGATGCCCCCTCTCTGAGGTGAGCAAAGAAATGGAAAAGATTATGTAATGAAAGCGGTGGTTCTATAGTGGTAGGAGGTTGGACTTTTGTCATTTCTGTTTTTGCCCAGTGCCCTTTTTCCGATTTCCCCCCCACACGCACCTAGGTGTGATTCTAATTTGTGGAGGTGTCTCCGTAGGTGAGCATCCTGATGTGTGTTGAGCAGACCGTACAGGCCACCAGTGTAAATCACTACAGTATACAATGTAAATGTGGTTCTGTTGGCCACAAATCCTAAAAAAGGTCCTTCTGTCCACATAAAATGTATGGTACAGATAATAAAGATGACAAATGGATGAGGGACATAATGTAAAAACTATTATAATAAAATATGAGCTTTTGTTGACATTTGTTTAAACTCACTTTATTCAACACATGAAAAATTCCATATGGGATGTAGCCTTTAAATGTCTGCATACTGTGCCTATAAAAAGTATTCTGACCTTGTTTTGTTAGACAGGGAATTCTTAACACTGATCAAGACAAGATACACTGTAATGTCATGGAACAAAAACCATCTCTGAAGCCTTTTCTTAATGAATTACAGATAAAAAAATCAGACAATTAATTACACAAGTACTCACCCCTCTTGTTCAAGAGAACCTTTAGTTAGCTACAGCTGTAAGTCTATTTGGGTAAATCTTTCACAGTCTTTCTATATAAAGCACTGTTCACCCAATCTTCATTACGAAAATTGCTTCAAATCTTCCAGCGTAACTTAAATGAACGGAGCAGTGCTCCATTTAGTCCCGTGGGTGTAAGTGCTGCTTACAGCACTTACCCCGTCCTAAGTAAAAATAAACAATAATAAGAATAAATAAAAGAAAATCTATTTGAACTAACAGCAAGTACTGCAGAGCAGTACTGAGAACAGCCCAACTCCTTGGGCACTTAAATAACACTGAGGAGCTTCAGGGGTTGAAGAGGGGAGGAACTTCTGTCAACAGTTACATTAACAGTTTGACTATTTAAGTGCCAACTCCATGTGCCCTCATACAACCCCATGGTAGCAGTGTCCCCCAGATTGGATGAAAGAGAAAAAGCAATTTGTAAATCATTACACGGATTCTCAATGGGTTTACGGTCTGAGCTTTGTCACTTCAGGACATTGATATTTTTTTTGTATTTAAGACACTTTAATGTGGCTTTTGCTGTATGTTTTATTTCATTGTCCTGCTGCAACATAAATCTCCCAAGTCCTAGGTCTCCAGCAGGTTTTCCTCCCAGGATTTGTCTATATCTTGCTGCATCTATGTTGTCCTCTATTATGACAAGTTTTTCCAGTCCCTGAAGCAGAGAATCATTCCCATAGCAATGTGATCCTGCCCCCGTGATTCATGGAAGGGGGTAGTAAGTTTGGGATGATGCACAGTGTTAGGCTTGTGACAAACATAGCGTGTAGCAGTGAGCCCAAGAGCGCACACTCTACGCTTAGTTTCATCAGATCATAGAATCTTCCTGTGCTCTGTGTATTGGTGGACATGCTGTCTGCCATCTTTCCATTGAAATGGACTGAAGTGCCCGGGCTACCGCTGTCCCATGTATAATTCTTTCCATGGTAGACTAACAATGTCAGAGTAGCCAAAAGCCTCTTGTTGTTGGCCTAACAAGTGCCCTTATCAGATATAGAGGACAGCCTGGTCTACAGGAAATGATACCTGGGTCACATTCTCTCAATGTATTTACAATGGGATTGAGGAATTGACGGTGCTCTGGTGGATATGAAAAGTAACTGAAATATTATCACCTTCCCCTGATTAGTGCTTTTTAATAACCTTTTCTCCGATTTGCTTTAAATATTTTTTATTTTTTTTATCTTCATGAGGAAGCTTGTTTGGAAATGCACTAACCAACTGTTGGACCTCTCACAGACAGGTGCATTTTATTAATCCACTGATTTAAAAAAAAAAAAAAAAAAAATACACCCGGCGGTCAGAGGTGGACTTCAATCAATTAATGAATTATGTGAGTTGATGACGTACCCAGCCTTAGAAATTATTTTTCTGAATTTTTAATCAATTGTCGAGGTTTTTTTTGTTTTGAAACAGGCAGTTGTTATCAAGAATTTTATGGCAAATTCAATTTCTAGCAATAAAAATACTCCATTTATTAAATTTTGTATATAATTTCCATCTGGTATTGAAGTACCAGATGTTTGTTTTGTTTAAAATTGCTTTACGGCTATTTTATTGAAGGCAAAGAAACCCGAACATGAACCAACGTCATCCTCTAAGAACTAAAAATGTCAGATTTGCAGGGTTCAATATTGTTATAGCAACAGTCAATCTTTTTACTGTTTAGTTTAGTAAACTAGTTGCGGTTGGTCCGGTAAAGGGTACGATTTAGAAAACAAATGATCCCTATAGACTACTCATCTTCCTCACCTTGAGACACAGCAATCAGTTCTACATCCGCATCACCGAACCATATTGTGTGTTCTTTGGGAAGTTACTGAATTTCTGGTCATTTACTGGAAGCTTGTAGCCTTATTTGTAATCATTATGATAGAAAGTAGATTTATTTTCGATATAATAGAGTCATTTATCATAAAACGTCATAGTTGAAATTGATGAAATTTATTTCAGTACTTTGACAAAATACCCATAAAATTCAAAACTTCTACCATTACAAAAATAGTTCTCTACATATGATATCTTTTGCCGGTAGCAAATATTCGGACAAGACCGTTTCGATTTCAGCCTCTGAGCAAGGCCTCCCGTTCCGTAATACATAAAAGTTCCATTCACCCTCTTGATAAATACGTATAAGTTAATCAATTAAATTAGAAATCCACAAAATGTACAGGTCATTGACAGCTGATTAAAAAAAAAAACAAAAACAAAAAAAAAACAAGAACACAAAGTAGCCGATATACAGAAATCGCAGAACGCTTGACGCAGCTTTGTTGTATCCGATTGTTCTATGGGGCGGATGTTGGTCCCGCGATATACTCAATACGGGTGGACAGAAGCAGCACAATCTTATAGAAGGTAATTCAAGTATTACAGGGATATTATCTTCTTATGCCGAAGTGTGTTGTGTTGTTTGCACTTGACCCTGTAATGAAACACAACCAGAGATGGATGGTTATTATGAGGTGTTTGACCTACAATGATGCAGACTCACTTTCTATCAGCACAGGTCACTATGGGCGATGCTATAATGTGCGAGACACACCTACTAAATGAATGCAGGCTAACCAAAGCACAGGTCCGGTACAGATATTATATTATGTCTCTAAATCATGCACCAACATTTATATTCTAACCTAATTTTCACTATTAGTGAATAACCAGCAGCACTTGGACTATGTGTTTTTCTGGCTAAACCACTGCCGGATGAGTCTACTCTCCGCTGAAACAGCCGGTCAGACATATCCGGGTCAGTCTATTGTGTGACCATATCTGCTGTACCTACGTTACTGTAGAACAGAAGGGTATACAATATAAATATCAGTATTACCTGATGACACGCTCCCTAATCGCTTCTGCAAGGCCTCCAGCCGGGCTATATAATCGGTTAATGCTCGGTCAGGATCATAATGCTGAAGATGAGAGCAGGGACTCGATTCCGATGACATGTACCTGCAGGGAAGGTATAGCAATCATTGTGAGACAAAGAAACAGAATTACTGAGTGCACCTAACTATAATAAGGCTCAAATGGACAGTCAGTACTAGAAACATATTAAGTTGGGTATTTGAAGAGGGATAATATGAATGTAAAATACACATTTTATTGGATAGGTAATAGAACTATTAGAAGAGCGGATGTAGGGAGTCATTTTAGACAATCCGCACTTGGTATCAATACGTGATGATAAAATAACACCCGATCGTCCTCATGTATTTGTGTGGTGGTGATTGGGAGTGGGGGCTTTGAGAGACTAAAAAGTAATACACTGGGTCACATTTAGAGGAACAAAACAAGTAAAGGAGCAATTTACACTTTGGTAATACCATGTTGCACTGTGGGGAGGGGGGATTTAAAGTGTGAGAGTTTTAGAGTTGGGGGTGGTGCGTGTCCTACTCAGCTCTATATTGCAGTGTAGAAATAAAGCTGTCCAGTGTTATGTGCTACATGCAGATCAGCCAGTATTCCCCTGCATGCAGAAAATACTGAAATGCATGTGCACCCCTTGCAGTGCGACACGTTTTATGCAGAAGGAATTTTGCACTGTTTTCCTTTCTCCTAATTCTAAATGTGACCCAGTGTCTTTATATAAAGTATAAATCATTGGTTAGGTCATACCTTGAATGTTGGATATTTTAGTATATACAGCAAATTAGAGTACATGGTGTCCTTACTCCTGCCCTTTGTTGTTTTGACATGTGTGTTCTATAATATAATCCTTTGTGTTGATTATTATTCTACTTTCCTCTCTATTTCTTAGGAAGAAGCTCTCACAAATTCTCCATTTAAGCCTTTACAGCCAAGCTACTCAGACATAATACATCCTGTTGTCCCCTACTGGGATAGACTACACATTGTGAAGCTCTCATGTGACCGCTGTATACACCTGTCACACATCGCTATGGTTTATAGCTAGACCAGGTGGGCAGTTACTAATTTTCCCAACATGTACATCACATGCAGACAGCACTAAGTTTTGGAACTGTCAATCTCAGAGATAACTCATTAAATTCCGTGTTCCCCATCCTGGAAAGCGGACACCTTTGGTCATGGTGAGGGTTGTGATATCTGTTACATAATAGTGCGGACGTCATATTCATACTCCGCAGTGAGGGGATGTAGCGGAATGTGGTTACAGCCAACAACTGTACATTTACTACCATTACGAACTCTGGTAATATATTAGGATACACAGAATTACCTATGTTGGGAATTCACAGTGGACTGTGGGGAATCAAAGCCTGACCGTGACCGACATGACGAATGTCTCTGCTCCCCATACAGCTCAACGCTGCCGGCTGGATGATACGGGGAATCCGTCCTCGCCTCGTTACCTGAACAAGATGCAACAATTAAAGGTTAATGTTTTATTTATTGAAGGAATCTCCAGTATTTTCTATCCTATAATAATTTTATAAGGTTAAATAACCAGTCAGCAATCCCAGTATTTAAAGTTTCTGTAAAGTGCGCCCCCACCCCAACAATTTAAATGTGTCAATGAGGTTAAAATGAATGAATTCTGCCAGTGGCCTGAGCACTGAGCCACGGGTCTGAGCACTGAGCCACGGGTCCAGTAACAGAGCCCAGTGTACAGATCTCTCCTGTCAGGTTCTGAGTGTGTGAGCAGCTGTAGTGGTGTAACGAGGTCTTCTCACCTATGCTTTGTCCAAACCCATTTCGGTTCACACCGCCTGTGCTGGGACTAGTAGCTCGCTGCCAGCGCCGCACCAGAAATTTCATCCTGCAGAGAACAAGCACCCAACAATAATATTTTTATTGTCCAGTAGAAAAATAAAAATATTTTTCAACAGTTTTACGATTCTCATTGTTCACTAAAAAGATGTCTACCAAACGCATTGTGGAAAGTGGTGCATGCGTACTGTGCCCAAAATGTGCTGTTACCCATAGTAACCAACCAGATTCCATCATTTAGTACAGTATTTACCTGTGCACCAATAATAGCCAAAGATGGAGAATTAGTATTACTATTATTTTTATATGTTTATTAACTTAAGATCCGGACAGCTGTAAAATTATAAGACTATAATAGGTTGCTATCATTTGATTACTGTCGGAACAATTAAATTGATCTCCGCATTAAATACTTGATTTTTGTTTTTTTAATACCAGGAACATTTGTTTGCAATAACTGTACATGGATCCCAGTTACCTGGAGATGGCGACTGCCACTCGTGCAGCAGAGCGGAAGCGGGTGAAGGCTCTAGAATGTTTAGTAACAACGTCCAGGTCAGTGTAGGTCGGCTGGCCGCCCATCCTGGCTATAAGAGCGAGAGTGGCTTCCTCACACTCCTGGAAGCCACCCAGCAGCAGCAGCAGGTATTTCTTCTGGTACACCAGGGCTTTCCTGAAGCTCTCCGACCTCAGGTATTTGCCGTATACTCTCTGGGGTAAGGAACACATAACCCAACATGAACATGAATTCCTGCTGGTGTTTTAGGAAAGAGCCTGAATTCAACAACACTCGGCCTTCAGCCGCACCACAGTCACATAACACCTCTCACCTTTAGAGCCACATTCTCAGTGTCCCGGCCTAGATCTCTCTGCATGGTTTCATTCCTCAGCTCAGCTTTCACTTTGCACAGCTCGGCCTCTGTTTGTTTCAGAGACTTGTGCAGATTCAGCTTCTCCCTGTGCCATGCCTCTCTCTCTGCAGCAAATGCTTCAATGTTCACTGTATTATCCTGGGAATATCGGTGGAAAGAAAACGAGATTGAACAGGCCGTGTATATAAAATGCACCGACACAAGGGAAGAGAAAAATCAAATGAAATCACTAATCATGCTGAATGATGGTAGTATCTTGTATAAAAAATGTAGGTTCACTTTAAAAGACTTCTAAAATCATCTACAAGTTGTGCTATCAATTTTCTTAAAGAGAAATGAATCCATACTCTCGCCTCTCCTACACCTGCCCCCCATCCTTTCACCTAGTAGAATGACGGGGTTCAATTCCCTGGGTCACCATAATTCTTGTGATGGAAGACTCCCAAATTCAGTATTCCCCAAGCCTGGAGGGCATGAATGGAAGGTGTCCAATGTTCATAAGTTTATAACGGTGATATAACCTGCAATGGCTAATTGTCACAGCTGTCCTATCAGGTGCAACCAGCTAAGACCGCTATCTCCAAGCGCCAAGATCCGAGAACATAGGGAAGACACCAAGACAAACACCGACACAGAGTAGCGTATACATACTAGCAGCTTAGAGAGACTGTTAGGCCGTGTACATACTGATAGGAGAATACAGGGAAGACACCAAGGCAAACACTGACCTAGAGTAGCGTATACATACTAGCACAGGCCTGGCCAACCTGTGGCACTCCAGGTGTTGTGAAACTACAAGTCCCAGCATCCCTCGTCAGCTATAAACTGGCTTTCTACTAACAAAGCATGCTGGGGCTTGTTGTTTCACAACACCTGGAGAGCCGCAGGTTGGCCAGGCCTGTGCTAGCAGCTTAGAGAGACCGTTAGGCCATGCACATACTGGCGTTGAAATTCTGCATTTAAGATGCATTTCTAAATCAGGTTAAGTACATGAAAACGGTTGTGAAAATATAAATCATTGCACCAAATGGGATGGTACAGGTCTGTGTTCTTTTGTTTCTTTTTAAGGTTTCTTGATTGATTTTTGTGCATACTTACATTCACCTCAATGACAGCGCTTTATAAACACATTGGTTTAAGGAGCATTCACATATGTGTATCGTGAAAAAAAGTAATTTCCTGCATTTTCATAGATAAATGTTTAAGAAAAACACAGTCACATAATTAATGCAATGTGATTTAAGTTTGTTTTACTTGTGTGTAACATGCCTTAAAGAAGCACTGCAACACCAGTGTGTACATAGCATTAAAGCGGTATTTCGCACAGGACAGACTATATAGCTGAAATATAAGAAGTTCCTTGTAACATTTAGAGAAATTTTCCTTCCAAATTTCAACATTTCTATTTACCTATAATAGGGTCCAGCAGAGAAAGAGCAAATGGACCTAGAGCGCTGCCTCAGCCCAAAGAAGCACAAATGTAAGCTAGCTCACAAGCATAAATAATAGTTTGCGGGCGTCATGGCTGACATGACGCTCGCAGGCGGGTACTTACATAGTCTGCGGATGGCGCTGTGGCTCTCTGACGAGACACTTCCCCCTCCAGCCTAAGCAGAGCATTCTGCAGATCGTTCTTCTCCCCGGTTAATCTACTGACATAACCGGTCAGTTCAGCATTCTGAGTCAGCAGCTTCTCCGTCAGAGTGTTTGCCGATATACCGGGCGGTAACACCAAATTCTGAAGCGATAACAGAAAGTACAATTAGGGGATCTCTAATCCTGAAGTCTTTGTATTAGTTCCAGAAAAAGGTTATCAAGAAAAAAAAATGATTTCAGCTGTTCAATGATCATGTCACACATAGATATATTCACCATTTACCTCCGCCTAAAGAGTGGGGAAGACCAGGGTCATGTGTAAAGGTGATTTACTTATGTAATATGTCATTTCTTACATATGCACTTTTGTATAACATCATTCTCCCTGATACAACTTCAAAATTCCAAGACTCCAAGTCAGCGTAGTAAGAGCTTCTATTTAGCGGTACAAGGAGCTTTTTACCAGTGTGCTCATAAATAAGTATATTGTGTAATGTTTGTTTTGGTAACAGACCTGTGATTGGAACATTCTCCTATTTTTAGTTTTTATTTAGTTTTGCTGTTAAAGAGGAGCTGTTTTGGTTTTGGATCTGGATTAACTTCGTGTTTTGGTTTTGCCAAAACTGCCCTTGCGTGTGCTGGTGTTGGATACCTATTTTTTTTCTAAAATCTCTATTTTTTTTTATAAAGTCACATAATTTTGTTCCTACATTATTAATAACCTCAATAAAATTAATTTCCAGTCAATTTTTGTCAAGTGACAAGAATACACTGCTACCCCTCCTGTTTCTGTATGAGCAATGACACTGAGCAATGTCACTGGAGACTGGAGAGTGACAAGAACACTGCTACCCCTGTTTATGTGTGAGCAATGGCACTGAGCAATGTCACTGGAGACTGGAGAGTGACAAGAACACTGCTACCCCTGTTTCTGTGTGAGCAATGGCACTGAGCAATGTCACTGGAGACTGGAGAGTGACAAGAACACTGCTACCCCTGTTTCTGTGTGAGCAATGGCACTGAGCAATGTCACTGGAGACTGGAGAGTGACAAGAACACTGCTACCCCTGTTTCTGTGTGAGCAATGGCACTGAGCAATGTCACTGGAGACTGGAGAGTGACAAGAACACTGCTACCCCTATTTCTAGGTGAGCAATGGCGCTGGATCTCCTGGGGAGGGAGGTACTTATGGAATCCAAAACCTGCGAGATCCGTCAACGCAACAATGACGTTTTATCTCGATTCAGATCAGAGGACGTACCTACTCGGATCCCCTAAGTTCGGTTGGGCTCGGTTTTCAGAAAACCGAGCCTGAGCATCTATAAATATCACCCCACCCCCCATTCTACTAGTTGGGACAGGAGACTTACTGTAAAACATGATGACTGATAGTTCCTCTTTCATGAGAATTACATGAGGTTTCAATGACCTTCTTCCTTTGTTGTAGGATAATATTTGTCCTTTATAATTTATTCAAATGACTTTACACAATAATAATAAATTAGAATAAATTAGCGTTGTCTACTGCTAATAGGAGACATGAATCCTAACTGGCCAGCATACAATAAACAATTATCTGGTGATATAAAGGCCTTACTGCAAAACAAACGATCAAAGTAAGAAAGATAAAAAAATATATGTAATAAAAGTTGCATGAAGGCTTATCAAAGCCAATAGATCAAAGTTGTCTGTAAGCGCACTGTACCATAAATCACCACCTCACCTGTCCTTGCAGTGATAATACGGCTACGTGCTCCAGCTGAGACAGGACCTCCTGAATGTTATTCTGTGACCAGGCAAAGTCATTATCGTCTGCACCCTCAAATAACACCCTGTAGAAAAAGAATAAAAGAGAGATATAATATTGCTGCATATTTATGAAAAGTGTGCTCAAATATCACACAGTAGAAATGACACATTGTTACTTTTAATCTAAATATGACAAGTAAACACTGTGTATTGTTACATAGAAACATGTTACTTATTTACTTATTCACAGTGTATTCCACAGCACAGGTAGTAAACAGTCACACAGCCGATAGACAAGTTATTAATGTAACAGAGTTACAGTGGTATGTTTGTAGTCAGGGCTGATCACCAGCCAGATGCTTGTACTCGGCATGTAAATATGGTTTATCATAGTTTATATATTTGTATTATGGGTGGGAAGAGGAGGGGAGGGAAGACACGGGTGAGGGGTGAAGTTGGGGCTTTGAGTGGTCTACAGCAATAACTAGTAATACAGTAATACTAGACTGACCTGCAAGTAGTATTAGTAACAGTATCATTGCCTCAGACGTTATACAAGTAGTTCTGAAAGTACAATACAGCACCGCCGCGGACGCTTCTGCTCTCTCTATATGTTTTATTTGGGGGGGGGGGGAATCTCCCTTTAAAAATCCTGCGTGCACCCCTGTTGTGGGACTTGCTTAGTAAGCTGTGATCTTTTTCCATTGCTGCTAACTGCTAAACCTCATTACAAAAACTGTGCACTTATCTTATATGAGACACAAACACAGAGATCCCCCACACCTACTGCTTCAATTACAGCTTCCAATATATCACATTGGATAATGTGAACATTTTCCGCTAGACAGGGGGTCGGCTCAGGGCCATATTAACAACATTATGGACCCTCGGGCAAAGCAGTGCACTTGGGCCCCTACCTACACAACCACTCACAGGAATATAAATGTAAATTATCAATAAAATTAAGTTTATATTTATAGGCACCTGAAACAAAAATCAGTGTTTAAACATTAAACAAACATGCTGCACAGCTGTGCCTTGATACATGGGTGAATCATTTTTTTCCTACTGGGCTCTGCCTATGGGGCCCAGATTCTCGTGGGGCCCAGATGCTTGTGGGGCCCCAGGGCGACTGCCAAGTGTGCCCAGGGGGAAAGACAGCCCTGGGTCGGCTGTATTTTTGCCCGTGATTTCCTGTAATTATATAAGTGCAGACAATACCTTGATACACATTACAGAGCTGTTATTTAGTATGATCACTTTCTACCTAAGTAGAAACTAACACAAACATCGTAAACTAGGGAAATAAACCGATAAAAGACAATATAAAGAATAATTTTATTTATGCATCTCTTTAAGCAGACACTACTATATAAAGGACCTCTGTACCTTGCCATGAAATACTGCAGGAATAAAGCACCATCTCACCTCTGGCTGGCCTTGGCTGCCAGCTGTCTCAGTTTAGAGGACACCTGCTGTAGCCTCCGTCTGATGAGGTCTATGCTGAAAGACGCCTCGTCTGTACCGTGATCACCATCCAACGCACTCAGAGGATCGGGGCACAAAACATTTGGGACGTGCCCTGTTAGCAGCTGGACTTCATTTCTGGCGGGGTCAGCAGAGATTTTACTTGCAGTCTAGGGATAGAAATGGGTAGTGTAATGTGTCCTTTA
The DNA here is from genome assembly GCF_038048845.1 of Mixophyes fleayi. NCBI lineage: Eukaryota > Metazoa > Chordata > Amphibia > Anura > Limnodynastidae > Mixophyes > Mixophyes fleayi. The sequence goes on from NC_134406.1 coordinate 23,020,241, forward strand.
TCATGAATACATAAATCATAATATATTTTTTATTTTAAGTGTATTCATTATGATGACATTAATCCAATGTGTTAAGATTCCCTGTTTTATTTGAATTATAGAGATCTGGTGTCAATCCTCTCCATGGACACTGGTGGTGAAAACCCTCTGGGTAGGGACTTCAGACAATCTATGATGTATCTCCAAGAGACCATTCCTCTCACCCAGGCATCTGTGGATGAATGGAACCACCTGAAGAGAAGTAGATGTAGTCCCACCGTGGAAGATCCTAGGTGGGTAACCTGCCTTCCATGCTGACTGTCTGTAGGCTTGGGAGCTGGACGATTAGCTGTCCAAGCCTGTTTTCCCATGAGAGGAGAGGAGGTTTGTTCCCTGGACGGCCGTCTCCTTGTGCCTTCTCAGAGGTGAGAAAAGAGCAAAACCAAGTGTCTGGGGACATTAGCAGAGAGAAAGGAACGCATTCCCCAAGTGGCCAGGGAAATAATCTTGTCCAGTTCAGGACCAAACAACAACTCCCTAGAGAAGCGTAGGGACTCCGAGGGCGTCCCCCAGATATTTAGAGCCCTCATTGATATGTTCCGCGGCTGAGCGGATGCTGGTCTTTTGGAAATGGGAGGAAAATGTAAAAAAAAAAAAAAAAAAAAAAAAAAAGTTGTTAAAAAAAGCGGCTGCCTATAGCAGCCATTATAATCAGCGTCCATCTCCAGTGGCCACATCAGAAACACTGATTGTTAGATGTATTTCAATTTTATAAATTACACTTTTAGGATTAATTAGTAAAAAACCATGAAGGGTCTCCAAAAGTGATTGTCACCATCATGAAATCAGCAGTACCGACGTTCTGTGTGGATCTCCCGGTGCAGTTTATGCTCCACCAGAGCACAGTCTCACAACAGCAACAACAATGAACAAACTCTGGGAATCATTCGCTAAACTTTGTGGACGACGCGTTTCACCAGGTGAAATTTCTCAAAGATCAATTATTCTCTCTTACACGTATCTAAAGCTAGAAAAATGCAGGAATCCGTAATTATACACAATTATTGCTTAAGATTTAAAAGAGAAATAACATTGCATACATATCCATAAAACACAGTAAACATTACTTTGATATTTAATGACTAAAATAACATTGAACTTACAGATATTTCCACAAGATCTCTTCTTTCAGAACCATTTTCTTTGCCGCTTTTGTGTGCATTATCCTGAAGTTTCTGGATTGTCTCCTTCAGCTGCTTCTCCTCTGTCTGGAACCTCCTGACCTCCATCTCTCTCTCCTGCACCTGCTGCTGAAGCTCTTTCACCGTGGCCATCAGTTCCTCCACCTGTTTTCCAGCGAGTTTTGTGGCATCTTGCTCGGCTTCTAACTCTTTCCCTAGGACTTGCCTCTGCTCTTCTAAGCTCTGCCTCAGTTGAACACACTCCAGCTTATAGCTCTCCAAATCGCTCACCAACTCTACTACACGATGATGTTTACTATCTAACTGAGACTGCAGTTCTCGCAGTAAGTCCTCGGTTAGTCTGTGTCCTTCTGATTGTCCATTTCCGTCAGTGCTCTGCACGTTGGCCTCTAATCCTTGTTTGCATTCGAGGGCATTAGCCAGTTCACTAGATCGAGTCTTTTCGGCATCCAGAAAAGCCTGAAGCTCTGATACTTTGCTGCGCTCTTGGGACAGCTCCACGTCATACAGATTGTCCCTGGATGCTATTTGCTCTTGGAGATTCTTAACGGACTGCTTTTCTTCTTCCAAACTCTTACTGGTCTCCAGATTCTTGGACTTCTGGTCCTCTAAAAGTATTTGAAGATCCTAATAGAAAAAAATCCGTTATTGACTTAATGTAATACAAATGGACCGGTGATAATTGTTCTAAGTACTGTAGATTTTAAGCATTAATGACGATTAATATTCCTGGCTTTATAGATTAACAGGTGTGACATAGTCCACTAACAAGTAGACCAATGCCATTTCCTATGAAAATCCTTGAATCCATACCCCTCTAAAGACAACATGACTTCTGGACGGTGCAGGAGCTGCACCATCAAGAGACAGATTATGTTCCCCACCAAAGACAAATAAGATGCACTTTTAGAAGTACGGTGGGTGCTGGAGGTGCGGCCGTCACTGGGTCCTGCAATGCTGCAGTTGGTAAATGGGCCCCGCCTCCCCTCCGATTCCCCTGCCCCACCCCGGTACCCTCTTCTGAGCGGTGGCACATTGTAACGATGAGTTACATTGTTCCAGTTTGTTACATCACATTACAGTGACACTATAGTAATCTATGGTAAAAATTAAGCAAACCGATAATAGTGATTACTATGTTGCTAGAATAACAAGCAACAAGCTGCAAAGCAACAATAACAATGATTCATGTATATGTTCATACATTCAATGCATTATGTCCCAACTGTTAATGTCTTTAATGTGTAGCCAATATTGAACCTGGCTCAGGTAATCACCCTCATCGCTACACCAATATTTAATAACATATTCTATTCCCAGAACAGTTTAAGTCAGTGATGGGCAACCTGATACACTTCAGGGGCCACATGGAGGGCTACTTGACCTTCAGAAGGGCCACACTTACCCTTAATCTGTAAGTAATAAGTTAAAACAAGAAAGAGACACCTATCTGTAATAACATATCAGCAGGCGTTTTAAACAAGTGTTACAAGCTGTAAAAATCACGTCTGACAATAAAGCAGGGAAGAGCTGGGGGTCACAGGTTAAGGCTTGGAGGGCATCCTGTTGCCCATCACTGGTTTATGTACCGGTGAGGAGCATATGGCCCTCACACTCGGAGGTAATATTAAACATCTCACCTCCAGCTCCTCTTTTTCCCTCTGCTCGTTCCGTTCCCTCTTTGTCTTCTCTTTCTCCAGAGTCCACTGCAGCTCTCTGCTCTTCTTCTGTTCATTGGCCAACGTATCATTAGCGCTGTCCAGTTCATCTCTTCTCTTCTTCACTTCCACCCTGACATAAAAAAAAAAGTTTAGTATGTCAATTATAATTCTCCTTCTTTTACAGAAGACAAATGTGGTCAGCCTCTTAACATCTTGTATTCCTAAGAGCATAACACACAATTTCCATGTTATGAAGAAACTGTTTCAGTTCTCAATCAGTGTAAGTAAAGGCCCTCATGACTGACGGCCAAACGGAGTTCTTGCCGACACCATCATTAAATCTCATACATGAAATGTGAAATTCTGCAGCGCAGATACAGTGTTGTGACGTCCACTTACGAAGAGGAGTGCGGATTTAAAGGTAACGAGGGCGGCACCTGCGGGAATGAAGAAACGTTTGCTCCGTCCAGTAGGGGAAGTGGATCTTAGGTGTTCCTTGTGGAGTACAGATTAGGTGGATGAGCGCACTTACTTTGTACCATCATGTAAAAGTGAGATTTTGTTTTGGCATAGATTAAACAAAGGGGTGGAGAAGGGACATTTACAGAGGGGGGCTAAATTTGACATAATTGGAAACTGGGACTCATCCTGTACTTTTAGTGGGACAATCTACAAGCCTCCACCTACTTCTTAGAAACAGAGCATTTCTAGATGAAATTTCAATCAATGTAAACAGAGTCCATCATACACTCATAAGTGACATGTAGTAAAGACAGGTCTGAACGACTGAAGACAAAAATGAAGATGGATAAAGCAATATTTTATAAAAACTTTACATGAATAAAGTAAAGTGTTAGTAAGTTGAACCTTAAACTGACAATTACCTATTGTGCACATTTTTTGGTGCATTTGCAAACCAGTGAAACTAGGTGCAAAGCATGGAGCAAAGACGGGGAGAACAGGGAGTGGGGGAGAGCAGAGAGTGGGGGAGAGCAGAGAGTGGGGGAGAGCAGAGAGTGGGGGTCAGCAGAGAGTGGGGGTCAGCAGAGAGTGGGGGACAGCAGAGAGTGGGGGAGAGCAGGGAGTGGGGGACAGCAGGGAGTGGGGGACAGCAGGGAGTGGGGGACAGCAGAGAGTGGGGGAGAACAGGGAGTGGGGGAGAGCGCGTGAGGAAAGGAAGGGGACAGTGAGGCGCAAGAAGGGGGCACACATTGCTTTTGCACATTTCAGACACCTTTATAACATTTTCTCAATTCATATACACAGGATAACACTAAAGAGTTTGTGTCTCTTCAAGGTTAATATTAAAATATTTATGTTGTGTTTTTGGCTGGAGTTGCACAGTAGGTAACCAACTTAATCCATCATAAAAATAGGAATCATGAAAACAACCAGGATTATGCTTTTAAGAAACAGCTCTATACCAGGCATCAGTGAGTGTTTTACTTCAGACAACTCACCTGACAGACTCTAATTCTTTAAAGTGCTTGTGTTGGAGCTTGAGAGCAGATTCAAGTTCCATCTTGGTTAGTGCAAGTTGATTCTTTATTTCGGCTGAGAAGAGCCTCTCGGACTCCAGCTGTTCTTGCAGCTCATTGGCTTTTGTTGTTATACTGTTGAGCTGTAAGTAAATTTCTTTTGAGTGTGCGGGCTGATCCTGTGGATTGTGCTGTACGCCCCCTGCTGGAAGACAAGAACACAATGATTATAACTGTGGGGAACTCATGTAGAATGTACATGATGAGCATTCAGTTAGAATGGCAATATGCTGGAAGATCATAACATACCGTTTAGGTGACAGTGGGTATCAACACTACCTACCCTCTCCAAACTAAAATGGAAGGTTGGGCGATACCCCAAACAGCAGCGATATGTCAGAGAATCTTTTTAATGGGGGTGCCCACTTTTGTACAACCCACCCTCTTTAAACAGCCCCACATCTCCCTCATTATAGTGCTTTTCACGTGTCTTGTTTCTTGAGACCTACATAGTTACCCATTCACAGCTGCTTGTCCATAGTTTTTCACATGAGGAGGAGCAGATAATTCTCCATTAATACCATTCCTAGAAATTCAATTTGCTCGGATGGTGGGTGTGGAGTAAATCTAGCACCTAAATGTATGGCTGTAGCTCCTGTCCAATCAAGGCCCACTATTTACTATGTAACTCCCATCCTGGTGGAATTCAATCTCCTATGTATTCTCTCTGTAGGAAACAGAGTTCTCCTGCAACTCTTACTATGAAAAGCGGTAAAAGTGGGGGGAGTCCAACAGAAGTGCTTTTAAATATGTTTTAGTGACAAGTTCATAAAACTCAATCGTCTGCTTAAGAACCACCAAAAGAACATATTACCCAAGATTACCCAGTTAAATAAATTAATTCACCTATGCATAGCTTAAAGAAAACTCATCCTGATACATCAGGTAATGGACAGGGAAGGATCCTCACCAAATCGCTACTGGGGGGGGGGGGGGGGGTGGCTTCCCCTAAGTTGGACAACCCCTTTAAAAAGTTCCTGTTCTTTATTCCTTACCAAAAATCTATTTTTTTTTTTTTTTTATTGAAACTACTCTTCATTTAGAGAAACATATTTGTCCGCAGAAGGAGCATGAATAAGAGCAATATTTCATATATTTGATGATTTTATAACTCTGTCAATGTTTTAAGAATTTCAATGATAGTAGGCAGGGGGGAGGGGGAGGGGAAAGGGAGCACTGCATGGGATTGGGAAGGGATACAGGGAGGGACCAACATAGATGGGGAAAAAAATCCCAATGGAAACACCAAAAATCATCTATAAAACATTATCTACAGGGCTGGAAAAATCACACACACACACCATAATAGGTGATGCCTTCTCTCAACCTCGGAGCCCCTCATATTTTTACAACTGATACACACAAAAGAAAAAAAGATACCTTCAGTATTTGCATGAAATAGTGGATTGATTTCAGTATCATTTGGAAAATTGGTCAGCTGGGCTCGGAGATCTTGAATTTCAAGTAACAAACTCCGGCGGTCGGCATTTTGTATACAGTCCATGGCGTTAATCTGCTCCATCCCCTGGTAGGAAAGACACAAGCCCAACCAGGTAACTATACAGCAACAAGACTTCCTTTAGTCTTGACAAATACTAAAGTATTTAAGTGTATTATTAACACTTTAATATACACATAAAAAAACAACACACACCTACCCAACTGATAAGATGATCTGCAAGCCTGGTTATTTAAAACAAACATTTAATATTATCAGTTTCATATTATCAGCTCCCTCCAGCACTAAAACTGGCCACATGGGCCTATCCTGCCATAATATGGCCAAATTAGTGGTGCCTGGAGGTGCGGTTGGACCAAGACCGTGCACACCAGCTGGTCATTCTTTAACTGCATGTACTAACATATAAGGATTCCGTCAATTTCAAGCAGATATTGCAGTAGTTTTCCAGCACACACACTCTGCACTATATCAGGCTGATTGACTAATCGGCTGTAATATTGCAGCGTGTGCGAGTTCATTCTACTAACAGTCTCACATCTTTGAACATAAATATAAATCGCATACATCAAAGCACAGACATAGGATTGGCTAATATCACACCAATCACCTGCTCCTGAAGTCTGTGCTGCATTTGATGTAACAGTGCAGTTGCATTACAGTTGCCCAGTGCAGCCAACTGACTGTGGAAAGCGGACATCAGTACATCCTGCTCTCTGCAGAAGACATCCTGTATCGCCCTGATCAGCTCGCCTCTCCAGTCTGGGGTAGGGTCATGAAAATCTGACCTTGTATGAGCCTAAAATATAAAATGAATCCCAATTATTAAAACTTTATTTTAGATCACAAATATACACTTCTGGCCGCTGGAATATAGTTGGATTTGGAACAACACCATAATGCTTTTTGATTTCTCCTCCCTCAACCACACTTTTCTATTACTACTGGAATATAATATGCTACATCTTCTGATACTACATACAGCTGTCGTAGGTGATAAAGTGATTATGTAGTAGACAAAAACAATGATACTCCGATTGCAGAGCTTGTAAAACCATTATATAGGGAAGGTTAACTCCTGCAGCAAGATTAATATTCATTCTGCTTTGTACAGAAGCAGCATTATTATATATTCATCCCTTAATAGGTACATTACACAAATACTAAGAGAAAGTAAATAATGAAGGTTATTGCTCCTTGACTGGGAGAAAAGGACGTCTAATAATTTGTAACCAACTACTATATTTATGGACACCTTATTTCTCGTCATATTAATATGTATTGTAAAGTGGAAGTTACTGTTTGATCTGAAATTAAATGGAACTGAAAATGGAAATGGAAATGAAACATCAGCGACAGGCAGGTAGAAAGGTTTGCTTGGTGCGACATAGCAACAACTTGTAAATAGAGAATTGTTCAGTCTTGGGATTGCCATCAAAGTCCTTAATGCAGCAACATCAGACTTAGTCCACTGTTGTGTATACAAACCTCAGACTCCTTGTGGATGTGTATTTTGCTGATCAAGGCTTTCAGAGAAGCAATGGTCTCTAGTAAAGCCTTTCTTTCCTGACACCAGGGCTGTCTGTTCACAGTGAACGATGTCTCTTCACTGGGGCCGTCGGCCTCCGTCAGTGACAACACTTGCATCCCCTCCTGATGGACGACCCTTAACAAGTCCTGTAAGCACAGGGGACACGGCTATTTAGTAAGAGCGCTAGATACATGGATACACACAGGAATCGGGTGTAAGACGGGTGTAGTTACTAGTACCTTGATCTGGCTTGGAATGAACTCATCATCGTCACCTCTCAGTCCTGGGATCTGGTCAAAGCTCTGTACATCATAAGTCCCCTGACTCCAATCACACTCTGTTCCCACACACCACAAAACAAAAAAAAAAAAATGATTTAAATAAATAATAAAATCAGATATTTACTTTACACAGCACATGAAATACAGGAAAACAAGGAAGTACTATGTCTACAAAATGATGTGTGACCAAAATTAAAGGTGAAAGTTTATCCTGCAGATCAACCTGCCCCTTCCATAGGCCGCTAACCACAAGGTGTCTGTACGTAAAATTGTTTACTGTGGAACACGTCCCTGTCATCTTACGCTGATGAGTAAAATGTGGGAGCAATTAAGGTGCCGGCACAATAACAAAATGTGGCTTTCATAAAATACTTGCAATGTAACTGGCTTTTTCAGACTAACTTAACACTTAGTACCCAAGAGTAGGAAATTATAACTAGAATGACCATTGATACTAGAATAACAATTAAAATGTCTATTTTTCTAAGAATCTTCTGCAGAAACTGCTTAAAAGGAGTAAATAAGACACACACACAAATACGTTTTTACGTCCTATGAACTTTTTAATATTATATGATGTCCAGCTGTTTAGCCATTCAATAAAATAAAATGTAAAGCACATTTTCAGATCCCTACACCTTTGTAATATATGCCCTACTGAGGCAGGTTTCTCTACCAGTTGTGCTGAGCTAAAGGATAGTTGTTCAATCAGTTACTTCACTTTTAAAAGGATAAGACCACCTTAGTGGGCTTTTTATGGGACTGATTAAATGTGCAAAATAGACCTAAAGTGTTTATTGTGCCAATATAAACACTATCTTACAGCTGCACTGCCACCTATGAAAATATATTTACTTATGTGCACTCTCCCTAGCCGGAGTATTTAGTACACAAGGCATCACGTAGAAAATCATTTCACTAAAAAACTGACAGGTGCTCCTTAAACCTGCAGGTAAACAATTTATCCAGAGGGATGTTGATCTCACCACTAGAGGCAGCGTCGGTGAAGTGTAACGATGTAGACAGCGCAGAATCTGGCACAGCTCCTCCTGCCTGGAGGCAAAAGAGAAATGAAACAGTCTTTAAAAAACAAAAATAAACAAAACACTCAACCACATAATACAATGATTTTGACTTTTATATTTCATATTTCTGAAGTATAGATAAAATGGCACACTTTCTGAAATTTCTGCATTAATCAACTTCTTTTCCTGGAGTGTTTTTGGGGTCCAACGCCTCAGACAAAGGGAGGTACCATATTAACAGCAAAATTAATAGGCGCGTGGAACGCTTGTGGGAATAAAAGCAACAAAACTAATTTAAAAGGCGCTACCTAGATAATTACGTTGGAAATTGTTGCAAACTTTAGAAACTCCCAAGGACCCTTCTGGCAGGTTACAAATGAAGCTTAGATCTTATGCCCTCATAGGCAGATAGGGTAAAAATCAAAAGAGTACATATACTATTAATTATTATTACATTTATAAGGACATTTTTCTAATTTTATTATTTGTTGATTTGATTTTTACTTATTTAGTAACAGTTTAAACCAAGGGGTTGACATGAAATGTTACTTTCTGCCAACAAATGTCTGGGTACAATGTAAAAGTACCAACCAGACAGAAGTGTTCTGGGTACAGAAAGGAAATGACCAATTGTTTTCCTTTTAATGTAATCTGTAAATGAATTTACTTTCATAAACCACTTACTGAGGTTTTCAGGGCTTGAATTACGGCTTTCAGAGAGTCGCACTCGTCAGTGAGCGCCTGTACAGAGGCGTACTGATCTCTCCTCAGAGAGTCCACTTCACTGATGTGCCTGGCCTCCATGTCCAGGATCTCGGCCGCGTGGAGCTCCTGCATTTGGCCGATCTTATCCGTGTAGCGCTCCATTAAGTCGGCCACCTCATCAGAGTTGTTGCTCAGCGGTGCAGCCCTCAGCTCGTTCTGCACTCCTATATGTTTGTGGTTAACCCGTGACGTCTGGTTGCTGCTGTTCACACTGGAGATTTTATCAGTCTGCGATGATGACGTTGCCGTGTCGAGGGTCGTCCAATCTGGACTTCTGACACCGTCCGTGAAGTCTATACCAGACTTGTTTTGCTGCTCTTCTTGCTGAAGTTCCCTTTTCATGTAAAATGCCAACTTCTCCTCAGCATGGGCAAAACATTTCTTCACTTCCCGAAGGTCTTCTTCAAGATGGGCTAAACTGGAATCTTTTACCTGAGGAATCAGTAAATATTTATTACTTTTAAAGCAAAGCAGATCTTACCAGTAGTGAAAGCAGTGTTCAGATTAACCTATACAAAAATGGGTTAAATGGGGGCATTAACACCTAGGAATAGATTTATCTGGGCTTCCGCTCACTCTATCCAGAGCCCCTGGGACGTTCTGCTCAAGGATCCTTTGCCGGGGCTGTCAGATACTGATTGCTCATCTCCCCTTCCCCCTCAACCTGCCACCATATAAAATGGAGATCTTTATTTATTTGCTGATTCTGTATTATATGCTACATGCAGTTGTTTTCTGGGGTGGAGTCATCTTAAGAAATTCTAAGCGATTTTGTGGGCTGAACTAGCGGCCATGAGAGTGCAGACTCAACTCACTAGAAACAAGTGCTTCATGAATACTGTCCATGTGGTACTCAGTGATGTCACTGGTTCCTAGTGAACCAATAGGCTGTAATTCCATGAATAATACTTTACTCCACAAAAAGACTGTACGTATAAAATAACTGGCTGGAATGAATTCCCCACCAGTGATGCTATAACGTGATCACGCCAGGTTACAGGCACCGATCAGTGGCTTGTAATATCCCCACTGAACAGTAACGCACAGCCATACATCTAGACTGCAGAAATACTATTGTGTCAATACAATTCTTATTTTAAAAGCAGTCCAAATGTTTCACCCACCATCAGCTCTTGTTTAAGTTTTTCTGTGGTCTCTCTGTAATGACTCAGTTCTTCTCTGGCAGCGTTCCTTTCTGCTTCAATAATTTTGATTTTGTGTTCCAGGTCATTGACAGGGTTATCAGATACCTCATTACTTCCCTGCAAATACATACAAACATTATAGTGTCAGAGCCATAGAAAATACAGTAAGTGCTGAATGTAAACATTGAAGTCACATGTATAAATCATGTGACTACTAGAGCCAATCGTATGTATACAGGGCACTGAAGGGGTCACATGAGCGCAGTTACCTAGCAACTGCCAGGGCTGGTAAACAAAGCACTCAGCAGTTATCAAAAAAAATAAAATAAAAATGAATTATTACAGAAAGGTGTAGTATTATATTGATATTAAGCCACCAGATGAGTTACCTTCTATAAATAACAATTAATGTGACACAAATAAAAAAATTAAAATAAAAAGTAGAAGGTAATAGCAAAGGCAAAATGGTCAGCAAAATGATCAATTGCAATGTAGAGAAAGACAAACAAATAAAAGATAAATATTCATGAGAGCTAAGTCAACAAAATAGACAAAATCTCAAACAACAAGATAAACTGAAATCTTCATTTAGACCCTCTGGGAATAGTGAATTTAAATGATGGACTCGTCTACGTATTTTTTATAATAACAATTAGTCACAATTGCCACCACAACAGCGATCTAGCTGATAAATACAAGTCACTTTCTGAGGTGCAAGAGGACAATCTATGTATAAGTCAAATAGTTCTGCACAACGGCAGACGAAATGATCAAAACACAAATGTTCCCAAAACAAAAATGTCCTTAAATTATAACCAAACCAAAGAATTAGAACTATTGTAAGACATACATATGAAAGGGTCAGTTTTTGCTGATGGGAGACCATTTCTCAAAATATTCTCACTAAATATCCAGAGAGCCAAAATAAACATAAACCAAAAGTATAATTGTGAAGTAAAAATGTGATTTGTCATAATGGTAACTGCTCAGTTTATTTAGTTATTCCCAAATTGTGCTACAGGTGAGCGGCATATAGAGATTGCTGCACTTTAGATCAGCTCTGTGCCCTACCTCCCAAATCATCATATTTTTCCCAAAAATATAAAAACATTTAAAAATGAGTGAAGACAGTGGGCAATTACATGGTAGTGCCAAGGAGTCAGTCATCACACCAGAAGCAAAGTAGTTTAGAAGATCAACTGATTACCATCTCTGTTCAACTACTGGACCCAGTGAGTGCAACTGCCATTGCTCTCATTGGCCGTATCTATTCCTTCTTTGGTGATCTCAGCAGCCACCGAACTAGGGGAACAACTGTCCTGGCTCTACAGCAGCAAGAATGATACTGAAGAAAAGTACCAAGCTACACACACTGACCCCCAAACTGAGAGATAACCCCAAGAGATACGATAAATGATGAGGGGCAGTTTTAAAATTTCTACAGCGACTGGTTCATGTTTTGTGTTGCTGCCGTCCGCTGTCTCACCAACCATACTGTACCACAGACAGCTGCAAAAAATGCCAGTCGTCAATGGCTGCTGCCATCATGTGTTCCCCACAACTCTTATATTGTAAGCTTACATATATATATATATATAAATATAAAATCTATATCTATCTATATCTATAAAAAGGTAAGGTCTGAGATAGGTATAGAGCCAGGTGCAATGCTTCTTTTTGTGTTGTTCTGTCTGTATATCGGAGGAACTATATAAATATATATGTATATAATATATGAAAAATCTTTGAAACTTTCAGGGGTCACCTGAGACCCCAATATTTCTCTCATATTTTCAACACCAGTAGATCCAATGCAAATTGGACATAATGGCAACTAACGGGTCCAATGAAGAGTGGAGAACGTGACCAACGTGATCTCCACCAAGTGTTACTGCAGAGTGAGAATGGTAGTGAACCCTACTTGCCAGAAAGGAACTTCCTAAAAATGCTCAGCAAAATGAACACTCATTTTTGCACTGCTCTGAACTTAACAGGAAACACCCTCATTCCACCCAACACCTCCTACCAGATGGTGCAAACTCCATCTATCTCCACATACCCATGAGAACAGCGCCAAAGATCATTTCAACCTGCAGTTCGGCCCTTTGTGCTTTGTAAATTACCTACTTTAGGTTATAATTTTGGACAAATTCAGGAAGCAATCTGTATAGTAGCTGCCCCAACATCTGCCCCCCCAGTGATTTATATACAGCAGCATGGAATAAGACCCAGTGAATTTTAACTTTATCCCTGATCTCTGGTGACTACTAGTCTTACCTTACCAAGTGTTCAACTTCTTCACTTTTATATGAACATTACAATGAAAATACATTGATATGAATCTGTAACTATTGTTTTCATTAGTCCATGCAATAAGTAGGATCAGTTACTCTTACCTGTGATATTGCAGAATCTAGATTTTCCGTGAGACTCTGTGCCCCATCCATATCCTGCTTCTCCATAGTGCTTCCCAAGACCTGTTGCAGTTCGCAGAGTTGTCTTTCTTTCTCGGCAACCTGTTGGTTTGCGATGTTGACTTGATCCCGTTCTACTTCCAGCTGCTCGTGGAGGTCTGACAGCTGCTTCTCCAGCTCTAACAATCTCAAACTTAGTATAGATATGTTTGACTCTGTTTCCTCCTCCTCAGAGGGTTTAGAAACAAAGGCCTCCAACATTTTGGACTCTTTCACCTGGACGGAGGACTCGTCATCTTCGTGCATCTGTTTGGTGTGCACTTGTATGGCTTTCAGTTGGGCTTCACTCACCAGAGCTGCAGCCACTTTTTCCCTGAGTGTGTCCTCCATGGCCAACATCATCTCACCATGCCGATCACTTTCCACCTTTAACTGGTCTTTGAGAGTCTCAATTTCTTCTAAATACAGCAAAATTTCCAAGTCTCTCTCTTTAATAACTAAATGAAGTTCCTGCAACTGAGATTCCATTCCATCTATTGTGCTCTGCATGGTCTCTTGTACGGATGTAAGCAAAGCTTGGTTTGCTGTCTTCTCTCTCGATACTTCCTCTACACCATTATCAAGGACGGTACTCTGTGTGACAAACGTCACACGTCTACTTTGACCAGTGTCTTGTCCAAGAATATTTTCTTGAGTCCTTTGTAACAGCCCTGACTGTTCTTTAAATGGTTTGACTTCTGGTTTAGCCTCCATTGTATTGGGGAGAACCACTGTGTCACCATTCATCTGTTGTGTTAACATCTCTGAATCCTTAGCTATAATCTGCTGTGTGATACTTTCTGATTTGTCTACAGAGTTCCTCTGCACCACTTCTCCCAATTTTTCTTGAAGAGCTTCAATAACGCCATTCAGCTGCTCAATCTCCTTTAGTTGCTGATTGATTTGGTTCTGTTGGTTCACATATTGCAGCAATTCTGAATCCTTCACCTGAATAACTTTTTGAAGTTCTTGTAATTGTGACTCCAAATTGCGCATAGCAGCTTGTGTGGTGTCCTCCAGAGATCTAAACATCACTTGACTTACTAAGAGCTCTGAGGTCAATGTTTGTTCCAGATCCGTTGCCTTAAGTCCTGCTTTGGCAGTTTCACTGTCACCGGATGCATTTTGTTCTGTCGCATCAATATGTTTTTGAGACACTCTCAGTATTTCCAGCTGTTCTTTCAATAAAGTTAGTTCCATTTTTGTCTCCTCAAGCTCTGCCTTTGCTCGTATTGTCTCCCCGTCACCCAAGTCAGCCTCGTCCAGCAATAACTTGTTGTTTTGCATTAAGGTTTCTCTATGGTTTGCTTCATTTTCTCCATCCTTTTCCTTGACATTAGAATCCACCAAAGTTCTTTGCTCTACTTCTGCCAAATTCTGCTGTAAACTTCTGATCACATCATTCAGACGCTCCATCTCCTGGTTTTCACGCAGTTGTGTAGTGTTTGCAAGTTGCTGCAGTTGTGAATCCTTCTCTTGGGCACCTTTTTGGATATCGTGTAACTGAGTCTCCAGACCATGTATTGTGCTCTGGGAAGCCTCTTGCACAGATAGAAGCAATGCTTCAGTAGCCAAGTGCTGAGCAGTTTTCTCTCTCAGAGCTTCTGACAGCTTCTCAATGCTAACTGTGTGACATTCATCCATTCTGTCCTCCGATTTGATTGCAGGAACCTCATTGATTACAATCTTTTCTGAAGAACTCCTTATGTTTTCCACTTCTTTCATTAATTGCTCTAGTTCAGCTTTTGTTGCCTCCAGCTCACACTTCAAGAGGGTCACATCAGTGTCGTTTATTTCAATTGTTGGAAGTATTAATTTTTCTCTGTAGAGTGAATTAGACTGGTGTTTAGATCCATCTATTTCACCAACGGTATGGTCATTGTCGGCTAATTCTAGCTGAAGTCTTTCAATGGTCTCATTCAACGTTTCTATCACTTGGGTCTGTTCTTTCAGCGTTATAACCTGGTCATAATACTGTTTCAGAGAGGAATCTTTTTCTTTAATAACTTGCTGTAGCTGTCGCAACTCAGACTCCATGTCCTGCATAGCAATCCGCACGTCTTCCTGCAAAGGTTCGAATACTTGACTGGAGGGCCTTGAAACCTTATTCTGTCCTTTACTACTGGACGTGTTCTTAAGCTCCATCTCTATATTGTTCATTATTTCACTGGCGCTAAGAATTCTTTCCTCCCTATTTGCAAGAGTGACATGGCTATCTCCAGCCAATGGCTGTAAAATGCCCTTTCCGTCAGCCATATCTGCAAACTGGTCCTTGTTGTACTCTGCGACGTCAGCCCCACTGGTGAAATCCACGGACACTTTTTGCTCTATACGGGACAACTCCTCTTGTAGTTTCTCTATTACTTCATTGAGCTTTTCTACCTCCTCCTCGCGGTTCTTCTTCAAACGTTCCTGATCACTTCTCAAGCATTTAATTTGGCTCTTGTACTCCTTGATTTGCTCATTTTTCTCCTCAATCATCTGAAAACAAATGAAAAACCATGTTTTAATTGTTTAACCAACAAACCTAAGATTAAATGAAGTATCGTTTTAAAAAAAATTTGCTCCAAGTATGCAAACGTAATTAAAGGGACTCTTTCAATAAAGAATATATCTTGTTTTATTGTAATTTATCTGTCCCTGACGTAACAATTTTTTTTTTCTGTTTTCTTGCAATCAATTTGGGGAACTCCTTGGTCATTAGGTAATTTAAATATCACTGGAGAAAGCTAACCTCAGCACACTACACTTTATTTAAAATCAACACTGAAAACAAGCCATCCTCTGAGAGCAAGAGAGTAGATATGTATGAAGGAAGCAGTTAAATAAGACTGGTCAAATCAGCTGCAAACTCAGGGCCGTTCCTCCCATGAGGTGAGATGAGAACCATGGGCCTGAGTCATTAAGGATCTTAACTTAAGAAACTTCTTATTTCAGTCTCCTGGACAAAACCATGTTACAATGCAAGGGGTGCAAATTAGTATTCTGTTTTGCACATAAGTTAAATACTGACTGTTTTTTCATGTAGCACACAAATATCAACTTTAAATTTCAGTGTACAAATAAGCTATCAAGTATTTGTGTGCTACATGAAAAAACTGTCAGTATTTAACTTATGTGCAAAACAGAATACTAATTTGCACCCTTTGCATTGTAACATGGTTTTGTCCAGGAGACTGAAATAAGAAGTTTCTTAAGTTAAGATCCTTAATGAATCAGGCCCCAGGTCTTATGCGACAACAGCCTAGGAACTCGTCTCTCTCAACCTTCCCCGGAACTCCGGTCACCAGTCACACTGCATTAATTTATAGCAGGTGAAAGTGATGTTTAACTAATTCTACTCCACTTCTCAATCAGACAGCACAACTTATATTCTTGTTGTTAGTTAAAGAGGACCTGTTACTTACAGATAGTGGAGGGAGCTAATGAGCCGAACCAAAAACTATAAGCGTGCTGCTTTAATAACTGAGTGATGTCACTAGTTCCAAGTGAGGCGATAAACTGCATTTTCATTATAGTTGTTTTATCCCCAATATTGATTTGCTATATATATATATATATATATATATATATATATATATATATATATATATATATATATAGAAAGTGGAGCAGTTGCAAGTGCACATTACCTTGTTATATGATGCAGCCTCAAGATGTGTCTGTGATTTTACTATCTGCTCGTTAAGGAGAACAATTTCCTGGTCATTCGATAACAATATTTCCTTCACATTTTCTGGTGACGTTTGATGTTCATGTTGTGGGCTTTCGATTCCTTCCTGAGATACGTAAAACAAAAACAAACATTTTAGGTCAGAATCTATGTCCGAGTCATATTACAGATACAAACGCATGAACAACCCATTGTGCACGATTAACAATTCATCCCAAATGTTGATGTTATGACTCCTTTGTGGATGATAATTCATCAGCATATCATCACTTATGGCAAACAAATCATGTATAGAGATTAAGCTCAACCCACAATTGTGCACAGACCCAGGTAGAGGTACATGAGCCACATGCTATAATGTTGTAGAATTTAAGCTGAAAAAGTAAATGAGTTTCATATACTTTAAATCCCAACCTAACGTTATCCTCACACAGATTTTGGTAGTCAATTTTGGTATTTTTAACCAAACTCACTAATCAGTACTGTATGTGGGCAAACTGCCAATGATCTGGTTGCCAGTGGGCGTACCGAGTAGCTGGATTGTTGGCATTCATTTCATAATACTCCGATATTGAATATGTGTCAAGTTCATGTGACTGCCACTAATGACTTGTATATTATCATTAGGGCAGCATGGTGGTTAAGTGCTTAGCACTTCTGCCTCACAGCACTGGGGTCATGAGTTCAATTCCCGACCATGGCCTTATCTGTGTGGAGTTTGTATGCTCTCCCCGTGTTTGCGTGGGTTTCCTCCGGGTGCTCCGGTTTCCTCCCATACTCTAAAAACATACTGGTAGGTTAATTGGCTGCTATCAAAAAATTGACCCTAGTCCGTGTGTGTGTGTGTGTGTGCGTGTGTGTGTGTGCGTGTGTGTGAATTTAGACTGTAAGCTCCAATGGGGCAGGGACTGATGTGAGTGAGGTCTCTGTACAGCGCTGCAGAATCAGTGGTGCTATATAAATAAATGGTGATGATGATGATGATCATTCCCTGTAAGGTGTGTTTACACAAGGGGTTAGGCTGAGGACAAAGTGTCATTTCAGACAACAGAATATATTTTCTTATCACCTAACCCCAAGTGGAGACATGGCCGTGATCTCCTCTCACCTTCAGAACGTTATTCTCCTGCTCCAGTTCCTGCAGCCGGGTGGCAGACTCTTTCCTCTGGATCTCTAGTTGCATGTGAAGCTGCTGGACCTCCTCGTTCTTATTCTCCAGCTCCTCCCTGAACTGCTCCAGCTGCTCCACCAGGTTTGTGACCTGGGAGACCAGAATGTGAAAACAAAGTGGTGATAAGATATCGCTCTTGATCCATTACCCAGAACTCTAACCCTTCTATATATATCTTATCCAAATCTCATCAGTCCACATCTAGGGCCTGAGTCATTAAGAAAAGCAAAGCATAAAAATGAGTAACTTTACACCCGGGCAAAACCATGTTGCATTGGAGGGGGAGGTAAATTTTAAATGTGGGGACAGATTTATAGTTGGGGAAGGGCATGTCCTAGAACAGTGTTGGCTAACCTGTGACACTCCAGGTGTTTGTGAAACTACAAGTCCTAGCATACCCTTCCAGCAACAAGCTGCTATATATTGGCAAAGCATGCTGGGACTTGTAGTTTCACAAACACCTGGAGTGTCACAGGTTAGCCAACACTGTCCTAGATCAACGTTAAATTTCAGTGTAAATATAAATCTATCAGGTATTTGTGTGCTACATGAAAAAACAGCCAGTGTTTAACCAAGGTGCAAAATAATAAACTAATGTACACCCCTTGCAGTGTAACATGGTTTGTGCCAGAGAACATTTACTCCTTTTTTTGCCTTACTTTCCTTAATCACTCAGACCCAAGAGAACTATGGAAGGAGTGAGAGAATGGTTACCGGGCATCTCCTTTATTAGGTAAGTGAGATGACATAGTACTATGATGGTAAAAGGTTTCTCTGACCTACCAATGGGAAACGCTTTAATGGGTGAATATACGATGTATAAATAGACAATGTCACCTCTTTTTCTTTTCTGTCTATTGCTTCTCTCTCCACCTGGAGTTGTGCTTCAAGAGGCATCTCTCCCTTTACACCAATGACGATAGACGTCCTTCTTTCCTCCACCTAAGTCATGAAATTCAGAGTGATGGTTATTGCATAGAAAAGGTCCAGACCAGCAGCTCAGTAATACCAGATAAAGCACGTAAAGATAAAATGACGAAGCTCAGGAAACATCTTCCCACCAAACTGCTGAAATAGCGATGTATAAACAGGTCTTCTGATGCCATGTTCTAGGTCAGTGGTCAGGCAACAGGGGTAAATTACCCCAAATGGGGTAAAAATGAAATTCCTGGGGGTAATGCTGCCGATCCACATGCTGTCAGTTGGATTGTAGACCCCTTTAGATGTGAAATTGCTGTTGTACCAGAAGAGCCTCAAGGGTTGGCAGAGGCACTTCTTGAGCTTCGATGCAATAATGACGCACTTGTTGCATTTGAAAACAAAGCAGATCTGTCATATTTTTGGATGTCAACAGCTGCAAAGGCATTCAAAATTGCACATGAGGAGGCAGTCAAAAAGTTGCTGCCTTTTGCAACAACCTACCTTTGCGAACAAGGATTTTCCACTCTAACAAACATAAAAACAAAGCAGAGAAATCGATTGGACGCTGAAGACTGTATCCAAATTGCTCTGACATCAAAATGCCCCAATATTGATGCTCTTGTATCAAAAATGAAGCAACATCATTTCTCCAAAACCTGAAGTTTTGAAGTTGAAGCTTTGAAAGAAATTTTGAATAGATTCAATAAAATTTTGAATTACAATAATTAATAATATATGATTTCCTTCCTTTCATATCAAGGGGGTAACGTCGGCGTATCTAAATATATTTGTGGGTAAAAGGTAAAAATGTTCCCTGACCCCTGTCTAGATAGATGGAATCGTCAGGAGAGCGGGATCCGTCTCCTTACCTTCTGTAGACTGTCAGCGCTGATAATCAGAGCTTGCTCCAGCTCCCGGATCCTGCACTCCAGCTTTTCTATCTCCTCGTTTCTCTCCAGCACATCCCGCTGAAGTTGCTCCTTGCACAGTACCAGTTCACTGCACTTGTCCGTCTTTTCTTTTAGATTGTTTTCCAGCTTTTCCAACTGGAAAGGACAAATTTAATAAAACTTTAAAGAGCACTTAAAGACAAAATATACATGAAGCAGCAATTCATTGGCTGAAGCAACCTCCATGTCAAAAGCCTATGAACTGAATGGTAATACTACATGGTTTTCATGAGAAGTGTGACAACATAAGAATGTAGGATGACCTGTCCAAAAATAGATCACATCTCAATTTCCCATGTGTTATTTTTTTCTGCAATTCCAAAAAAAGAGAAAGATAATAATATATCATAGAGCAATAAAAAAAAAAAACTAAAATACCATCATTAACTTATTAAGCAAAACTTTGTTGGACCACCTCTGGCAGCTAGTACACTCATTTGTCTATTTGGATACATCTCTATTATCTTTGAATACAAGAAATGAAGCCTTGTTTGCCCATTCCTCTATCTGGGTCAAATAAGTTGGGGAGCAGCAAAAAAAACAGCACATTTAAGGTTTACACAGATTACTAAAGTCAGGACTCTGGGTCACTCAAGGATGTTTATTTTAAGCCACTTCCCGGGTCGGACCCCCACACCCAGCCTTTCTGGTGGTCCCGCAGTGGAGCTTGATGCGGCCATGTCATTCAATTACACTATTTTACTTCCTACACGGCTCCTTTGCGGCAGCTTCTGGAATAAGTGCCCTTCTTGCCCAATGACTAAGATTAGGGGATCTGACCTAAGCAGGGTGGCTGCAGTTTCAAACATCGGTCACTGCAGTACAATGGACGGCATTGACTGCCTCTCTATATTCTTGTTTGAAGTGTTCGTTCATCTACATTTTGAAGCTTATTTTTGGAATGTCTCAATCATGCTATAGGACCTCACAACGAGAGGGGTACTAATATTTACTAAATAGCTGACACCAGGTGATCCACTGATTTCTTACACTGGTGGAGCCAGTGTAATGATGTAACACATTTGAGGATGCCATGATGTATACTTATTTAAGTTTGATCATTTCTGCTTTTCCAGGTGTAGTAATTAGTGGAATGGTTTTGAAATACATATATTGCTGTGACCTGGTACTCACTACTTTGTGGATCAGTGCCAACAAATCAGAACCTGTGGCTGGGGATGAAGACTTTTTCAAGGCACGATAGTTACAAAGAAAATAAGTATTTTTATACACATTGGCATAGGGCTTTATTGTATGTACTGTACATTTAAAGAGGGGCTAAATTGATGGTTTACCCTATAAAAGTTTATAGAGAAGTACATGCACAAAGAAGGGTGAATCCTCTAGTCCCAACAAAAGAAATAAAGAAAATACAGAAACCATGTGCCTCGTGCCTCAATGTACTCACTGGTCCCCAATGAGTTCATAGGATGCATACTCATGTATATCCGCTCAGCCGTCTCCATTACATCACGCCTCCATTATATCATACCTCATTGCTTTGATGATCATTGACAGGTTGATGTCTTTGTGGCATTTTAAGCTGCTGTTCGAGTTTCTGGATCTCCTGTTGAAACACATCTCTCTCGTGTTCCCGATCAACAGCCTGTTCCTGAGGTACAATGACATACAGACACTCAGTAGAAGGCTAGGTAGATATCGGCCATTGCCCGCATCCGTCCCTTTCTCTCTCAGGAGGCCACCAAAACCATCATACACGCACTCATCATCTCCCGCCTGGATTACTGCAACCTCCTCCTCACCGGCCTCCCCCACTCCCGTCTCTCCCCCCTCCGCTCTATACTCAATGCGGCCGCAAGACTCATCTACCTCCCACGCCGCTCCTCCTCTGCCTCCCCTCTCTGCCTTGCCCTACACTGGCTCCCCTTCCCCTACAGAATCCTTTTCAAACTCCTCACCACCACTTACAAGGCTCTCTCCCACTCTACTGCCCCTTATATCTCTAACCTCCTCTCCATTCACACTCCCACCCGCTCCCTGCGCTCGGCCAATGACCGCTGCCTCTCCTCCACTCTGATCACCTCTTCCCATTCCAGAATCCAGGACTTTTCCCGTGCAGCCCCCCTTCACTGGAATGACCTCCCTCGCTCCATCCGCCTCTCTCCTACTCTGTGCTCCTTCAAACGTGCACTCAAAACTCACCTCTTTCTCAAAGCCTACCACCCATCCACTTAACCCCTATCTCCTCCGCTCATTCTCCCCTCTCTCCCATTCCCTCAACTGGCTCCTCTTGTGCCTGGTCTGTTTAACCCTCCCTTAGGATGTAAGCTCGCTTGAGCAGGGCCCTCTTCCCTCCTGTCTCCTTACCTGTTCTTCTGCTCCGTGTCTATTGCATCTGCCTGCCTGGAGTTTCTGAAGTATTGGTACTTTTGTTTATTGTTCTGTACTGTTATACCCTGTATAGTCTACTGTTTGTACTATGTGCAGCGCTGCGGAAACCTTGTGGCGCCTAACAAATAAATGATAATAATAATAATAATAATAATTGGTGTAACAAACTTGTATTTAAGATGTGTGTCTAACACAAGTAAAGTGCATGTAAATTACTTTAAACATAAAAATCATCATAAGTATTTGTGTTTTCACATTTCGGTGGTGTGGCGCTGCTGTGTGTTTATTTTGGAAAGCTTCATTTTTTACATTTCAGGGTTCTAACGCTCATTGTGGCAGTTCAAAACTTACATTCATTTCAACGGGAGAGAATTTTAAACACAATGAGGTGTGTTTAAGAAGCATCCACATATGTACTGTCACATGTATTTGGCTTGAACTATCTAACAACCTCCTGTTTTGTCCTAAACAGGTTTAAGAAGCACACATACAAAATGCATATTAAATTCATACAATAACTCAATGCCGTTTATATGTGTTTTTGCTATTTTAACATAACAACAAACACCACATAGGCCGAAGACAGCTTGTGTGCTCCAGTAAACAACAATAATAAGATTAGTGTATGACACCTGACTCACTGACAACAGCAAGTCTCTACAAACTGTCATTAATCTAATCAAGTGTCACATTAATATTCACTGATTCTTCTCTTGAGATTGAAAACTACAATACGAAAAATCTACAAATGACTCACTTGTAGACGAGGACTTTAATTACGCATGTACATTAGTATCTCTTTTTTTACTATGTTACACTTGAAGACTTACTTTTAATGAATCCTATGGAGTTATAGTTTGTAATGCTCAGACAGAGTAAAACAAGAGTAACATCATGTTTGAAAGATGCTGTGGGCAGCACGGTAGCACAGTGGTTAGCATCGCTGCCTCACAGAGCTGTGGTTATGGGTACAATACAAAGTCAATAATTATTGGTTGTGATATTGAAAGTAGTTTTTTTACCATGTCTATTGATAACCTAGCCACTGGGTGGCACTGTTACATCACTGTGCATAGTCACCAATTTATTTACCCCACCCCCCCTTGATCTTTAACTGCATGGGGCATATGTCCTCAGATGTGTTGCACGTATTGTCAGCAGCTATATTTTCAATGTTATTAGTGACTTTCCTACTCCCCCCTCCCTTTTTTTTTATCTCTCCCCCCCTCTACCTCCTTCCCTCATCTCTGATCCTTTCCCCCTCCCCGCTTTCCAAACATATAACTCATAAACCTAATGAGGAAGCATCCTGTATATTCATATTTTTCAAAGTATTGTGGTGTTGGTATTCTACTTGTTGTTTTCTCACTAAATAAAGAATTTTAAAAAATAAATAAAAATGAAATTGATCAAATACTCCATTTCTTTCCTGGCTCGGTTGTGATATGATGTATCCGATACTAGAGGATGTATCGACTGCTAAAATTTCTGAGATTGATTTGTTATTTAGGACTCTGTACAGACACTGTGCTCATTCCAGCACACACAAAACTGTTCTTGGGACACGAATTCACTCATAAATACCAACAATCATAACCTCAGTTCACCCGTCGTGGAAATACCAACGTGAAATATTTAACTTAAAATCCCATTTATGTCAACCCCCTAAAAATGCATTTTTCCCACTGTAGACTCCTGATTCACTGGCCCGGATTTAGGCATGGTCAGGTTTTCCAGGCCATAAGTCACATACTCATTAAATGTGCTATAGAAAAGTACTCCAAATAAATAAGCCAAGAAAAATAAACAATACTTGTAAAGGAGTAACATAGATGTAAAATATCAGGTAAATCTCCCCATGCACTTACATCTAAGAACCTGCGTGTCTTCTCCAGCTGCTTCTCCAGGGAGATGTTCTTCTGGCGCAGGTCCTCCAGATCAGCATTTTTCTCTTGTTCCAGTTCCGTGTAACGATTCACCTGCTCCTCCAGCTCAACCTCCATCACTTTCACTTGTTTGTGGAGGTCTCCAGAGTCCTTCTCAGCCTGACGCTGAACCTCGATTTTCTCCTTAAACAGCTTCTCGGTCTCTTCTAGCAGCTCTGTTCAGGGAGGTCACAGAGATCTCATCAGTTGCTATTCAGGGGGGGATGATTACCAATCACAGTGTCTCCATGAACCATACGCTCACGTTAAGAAAAATATTGGATTGGATTGACATATCGGAATAAACCAGGAACACACGTTTAACAGTTGTGCTATTTTCTAGCCAATTTTAGGTAAACTGAACAATATGGTCTCTTTAATGGACCAATGTCGGTGGTAACTGGAGAACAGTGATGGACAACAGACGGCCCTAGGGCCGCATGTGGCCCTCTGAGTCTTCACTTGTAGCCTCAGCTTCTTCCTGCTTTCTGACATATTTGCTATAGCTTGTAACACATGTTTAATATGCCTTTCCATATATCATTACTTTATTTGATTAAATGTATGGTTTTAACTTATTACGGAGATTAAGGGTGACGTGCGGCCCTTCAGAAGGTTAGAGGGCCGGATCATGCGGCCCTTGAGGTGTATCAGGTTGACCATCAATGCTTTAGAACCACACGAGTGTTACATTTCAAAGTCAAAGTGCACAAGATACCCGCCCCTATGGTCACGGTGGCCAAATTTACTAATCTACGTAATAACGTAGCCACAGAAACCGGGTTTTTTTTAAGCTAAACTTCATTAGAATTAAAATAAAGAAAAGATTGATCCAAAATATTTTATACTATTCACATGTACTTGTTATCTTCCAATATGTCAATATTGAACATCCAATGTTTTTCCCAAGCATGTTGACAGGCACCACGTGAGCCCAGGGCACC
This sequence comes from Mixophyes fleayi, assembly GCF_038048845.1. Taxonomy (NCBI): domain Eukaryota; kingdom Metazoa; phylum Chordata; class Amphibia; order Anura; family Limnodynastidae; genus Mixophyes; species Mixophyes fleayi. The sequence goes on from NC_134406.1 coordinate 23,045,216, forward strand.
GGGTGCTGTTACAGTGTTATACTTTTCACGATTTGGTGCCGGTAACAAACCGCAAACTCTCACCGGTTTCTTTTACAAAGGAAAGACAACCGTCACAAAGATGATTAATGTGAAATAGTCAAATGAAAAGAAAAATCACCACATATAAATGCAATTTATTTTTTTAATTGTTCTTTCAGCAAGCCCTGCCTAGTACCATCATCTTACGGAAGGGGTAGACAGTGATCACGGAAGGGTCATTGATCCGAAATAAAATAATAATAAACCAAAATAAAAATCAATGATTTTGGAGGTTTTGGGACAGGTTTATGAATCAGGAGTGATAAAGGGAGGAAAGTGACTGGATAGCGGTGATTGTTTGGTTGATGGATAAGATGATGGTTATTCACGTCAATGGATGCGGATGTTAATAAGAGATCAGAGATTAACCCCTTGCTAGCCAAAGGGGTCTGTAACACCACAAGGGAAGTGGTTAAGTAGAAGAGTCTAGAAGTTGGTAATTTAGCAGTGGCAAGCGAGTATTGGTTAGTGCAAGGTTTTAGAGTGCAGAAGCCCGAAAAGCCGTAGGATTAATTCATTCCCAATCTGTGCCAATAAACACCCGATTAAAGGCTGGCCATGCGGGATACAAACACACCTTCTTTGGGAGCTGCAACGACTGCAGCTTCTACTAAGCCTGGGAGAATAGAGAACAAAACAAATGCAGAGTAATTCACATGCCGTCTACAGTTCTTCTACAATGTGACAATACTGGAGAGGAGAGAGTGCAGCACAGGGGAGAAGAGGAGGTGAATTATGACAGAAGTAATGTGCTGACTGCTAAACTAAGCAAATAATACATGAGAATATCAAGCTGTACGCAATGCACAGATCCAGATAACATCATCATAACACCAAGACTGGGGGGACTGACCCGGTACGGATTTTTATCCCTGTCTTTACCTGGACCTGTCACATTGACGGTCTTACCTGCTCTGGAGGATGAGCGCGGGGGGCTCTGCTCACGTTACACAACATGTCATACTCCAAGAACAAAACAAAACTTTACATTAAAATAAAAAAAATAAAAAATACACATACAGGGAGATTTAAAGAAAAAACACACGTACAGGTAAGACCGAAGTCTTACATTATTTATGAGCTTAGACAGAAAGAAAATCATAAAGGAGCTTCTAAATAACTAGAGACTATAATTAAATGCTAAAAATAATTCCACAGCTCTGTTCACCCTGGAAGGGGTATTTTAAGTATGCTAATCATTCAGCTAGGTACAGCAGAGTCTCTTCATAGTCTGCCCTGTGGGGATACATCAGCACCCTCAGCTCTCCTTGCTAGCCTATAGAGCTTATGTGGTGTGGGGGCGTTAATGAAGAGACAGAGCGCTGCCCAGCATAGTGATTAGCATATTAGTCTGGCTGATTAGCATATTAGTTCTTCTACTTGCAGCATCTTGGCTATGGGTGGTGAACATTTTCATTTAATACCTCATGGAGATAAGAACACACAGTTTGTATTTATAAAGACACACATTTAGAATGTGCACTGTCATTAGTGAGCAAAATATTAAATATCCGTCTGGTTGTCAACATCTTTTAGAACACAGAACCCGTAAAAAGCAAATGATTGTTGTAACCATGGGAAAATGTAAATGAGAAGAGTAAAGGGTTTAACAGATCGTCAAGAGAACTATAAGGTATTATCACAGTTGCTTAAATTTACAAATTGCCCTACAAATTCTCAAACTGCCCATATAACTATTATAAAGGTTTACATGAGTTGACAGGAATAATGGAGCTCTTAGCAGAACAAACATTTGCCGTGTTTCTGCAAGAGGCTGCCGTAAGACACAGCAGGGGGATATTCTTGTGAACAGGATATGTTATTATCAGTATGTTGTGCTGTGGAAGCCTCTTGCAGAGACCGCGAGCTGAATTTCTGGTTACGACACACATTATATATATTCTAGAACTGTCAAAAGACTATGGGGTAAATTTATCAAACTATGGGTTTGAAAGAGTGGAGATGTTGCCTTTAGCAACCAATCAGATTCTAGTTATTTATTTAGAACATTCTATAGAATGACAGTTAGAATTGGATTGGTTGCTATAGGCAACATCTCCACTCTTTTAAACCCGCAGCTTGATAATTCTACCCCTATGAGGTAATGTTACTATGTGCTACAATGCAATAATTCATTACAAAATTGATTAACTTATTACATTTTTAATTGAATTTTTTGTTACATTTCCCAGTAAATATATAACAGAACTGAGTGTTGGATAGAGGAACATGAGCACATGAGATGCAAAGTTACTAATGTAGAGGAGAGCACCAAGTCTGAATGTGGCCTTATTACACCACTATCTAACAGCACTATTGTCTCAAGCAATGGCTAAAGTAACTTCATGCTGAACTTTAGGAGTAGTGTACAAATTCGATATATATTTGCATGTGCGGTGCTTTGTTAAACTAAAGCGAAAGAAAATAATATCAACTTTAAACATCTGATAAAAAGAATAATAATGAACACTCCCAGCTGTTGTTAAAAGAGGGACAATAATCCGAAATATCTCTTTTTTTAAATATGTGAACTTTCCTTAGCACAGAGTTAATTTATTATTACAGTGTAATATTACTCAATAACAGAACCCCCTTCTGAGAGGAGACAGCTGATTACAGTGTCTCTGTGTTACTAATGAATGATATGGTAATAGTCTTGTATTAGACAGTCATACTGGTGACTGTACAAAGGTCAATGATACAATTCTGGTGATTGTGCACCCTGCCTCTCCGGTGTCTGGTGTGGCTCTGGCACATGTTATAGGATGGCAGTGTGTAATAATGTGACAATATACACAGAATGACAGGTATAATAAAGTTTTATGGTACGTACGCTGCTCAGCAGGTGCTGCATCGGCTTTCAGGGCGTGCTTCTGACGGGCGAGCAGCTCTCTCTCCTCTTCCATCTGCTCCCGCTCCTGCACCAGTTCCTGTAATCGGTTACCTGTACTGTGTAGCTCCTGTTCAAGATGCCGGATCAGATCACTCTTTTCCTGCAGCTGCTTTTCAAGAAAGACTCTCTCGTCCGTGTACCCATCGAGGAGGCCTGGAGGGTGCAAGGGGAAAGTGGGACGAGTCATTATTACTGATTCTACAGTGTGAGGATTGTTTATAAAGTTTGACACTTTAAATGACATAAAGCAACACAAATACAATTTTTTAGAGAAACTTCTGACCCAGGCACTAAACTCCCATTGAGTAGAGTTAATCAGCATAACTGATGCATATTCATGTTGTTGGAACACAGATCTGAGTGACAAAGAGCAGAGTGGTTGTAATCACTTCAAAATAGGGTCAGCAAAATAGTCTGCCAATTAACCGAAGGTCGCCATGACTATATCCTGGCCTCATTAGATCGTAATATCAGGAGTAAAGCTGGGTACACACTACAGAAATTTCGACTAACTTTTTATGCAGAGCGATTTTACATGCGATCGATGATCCGATCGCTCGGTCCATGGACTGCATACAGACTAGCCTTGTTTAGGACGATAAAGGGAAAAGCGGACGTCCCTTTAGCGACTTTTTACAGCCATGTTGTCGTGAGCAATGACTATAATTTCGTACTCACTGTTGTGGATCGGTCAGAAGTTTATACACACTACACAGCGGAAACGAGATTGGACCGAAAATATTAAACGGTACGACCAACCAAATGAGGAGATAATCGTCCATTTGGGCAGACTTTCCACCATCGTGTCACTGTACACACTGACCCGACTTTTGAACGAGCGGTCGTATGTCGGCTGTTTGAGCCGATTATTGGATGAAAACAGTGTAGTGTGTACCTAGCTTAAGTCTGGGGAAACCAGTAAAGAAATAAAGGTGAAATCTTTAAACCTGGGGTGTTTCACACATATAGAGATGTGACACAATAAAATCACCTATAACAATAAGTCTCTAGAGCAGTCACAACAGACTCAACTCATCATGAATCTGAGATTAAAAAGATGTTTTTGCCATAATGCCATCATGGTTTATTAAAGAACAACTCTCATATACACACAGCGGAGGCAGCCATGCTGTAGGCTGAAATAAGATTCATGATAAATGTAGCCAATTAATTCAGTAGAGACAAAACTAAGAAACTTTGTGTGATGGAATTGACTCCTATTGTATTAATAGGCTACATTCTCAGTGATGTCACTGGTTTCTAGTGTAGTAATAGGCTACATTCTCAGTGATGTCACTTGTTCCTAGTGTAGTAATAGGCTACATTCTCAGTGATGTCACTGGTTTCTAGTGTAGTAATAGGCTACATTCTCAGTGATGTCACTTGTTCCTAGTGTAGTAATAGGCTACATTCTCCGTGATGTCACTGGTTCCTAGTGTAGTAATAGGCTACATTCTCAGTGATGTCACTGGTTTCTTGTGTAGTAATAGGCTACATTCTCAGTGATGTCACTGGTTCCTAGTGTATTAATAGGCTACATTCTCCGTGATGTCACTGGTTCCTAGTGTAGTAATAGGCTACATTCTCAGTGATGTCACTGGTTCCTAGTGTAGTAATAGGCTACAGTCTCAGTGATGTCACTGGTTTCTAGTGTATTAATAGGCTACATTCTCAGTACCTCAGTGATGTCACTGGTTTCTAGTGTAGTAATAGGCTACATTCTCAGTGATGTCACTGGTTTCTAGTGTATTAATAGGCTACATTCTCAGTGATGTCACTGGTTCCTAGTGTAGTAATAGGCTACATTCTCAGTGATGTCACTGGTTTCTAGTGTAGTAATAGGCTACATTCTCAGTGATGTCACTGGTTCCTAGTGTATTAATAGGCTACATTCTCCGTGATGTCACTGGTTCCTAGTGTAGTAATAGGCTACATTCTCAGTGATGTCACTGGTTCCTAGTGTAGTAATAGGCTACAGTCTCAGTACCTCAGTGATGTCACTGGTTCCTAGTGTATTAATAGGCTACATTCTCAGTGATGTCACTGGTTCCTAGTGTAGTAATAGGCTACATTCTCAGTGATGTCACTGGTTTCTAGTGTAGTAATAGGCTACATTCTCAGTACCTCAGTGATGTCATTGGTTCCTAGTGTAGTAATAGGCTACATTCTCAGTGATGTCACCGATTCCTAGTGTAGTAATAGGCTAAATTCTGAGTACCTCAGTGATGTCACTGGTTTCTAGTGTAGTAATAGGCTACATTCTCAGTGATGTCACTGGTTCCTAGTGTAGTAATAGGCTACATTCTCAGTGATGTCACTGGTTTCTTGTGTAGTAATAGGCTACATTCTCAGTGATGTCACTTGTTCCTAGTGTAGTAATAGGCTACATTCTCAGTGATGTCACTGGTTTCTAGTGTAGTAATAGGCTACATTCTCAGTGATGTCACTTGTTCCTAGTGTAGTAATAGGCTACATTCTCCGTGATGTCACTGGTTCCTAGTGTAGTAATAGGCTACATTCTCAGTGATGTCACTGGTTTCTTGTGTAGTAATAGGCTACATTCTCAGTGATGTCACTGGTTCCTAGTGTATTAATAGGCTACATTCTCCGTGATGTCACTGGTTCCTAGTGTAGTAATAGGCTACATTCTCAGTGATGTCACTGGTTCCTAGTGTAGTAATAGGCTACAGTCTCAGTGATGTCACTGGTTTCTAGTGTATTAATAGGCTACATTCTCAGTACCTCAGTGATGTCATTGGTTCCTAGTGTAGTAATAGGCTACATTCTCAGTGATGTCACCGATTCCTAGTGTAGTAATAGGCTAAATTCTCAGTACCTCAGTGATGTCACTGGTTTCTAGTGTAGTAATAGGCTACATTCTCAGTGATGTCACTGGTTTCTAGTGTATTAATAGGCTACATTCTCAGTGATGTCACTGGTTCCTAGTGTAGTGATAGGCTACATTCTCAGTGATGTCACTGGTTTCTAGTGTAGTAATAGGCTACATTCTCAGTGATGTCACTGGTTCCTAGTGTATTAATAGGCTACATTCTCTGTGATGTCACTGGTTCCTAGTGTAGTAATAGGCTACATTCTCAGTGATGTCACTGGTTCCTAGTGTAGTAATAGGCTACATTCTCAGTGATGTCACTGGTTCCTAGTGTAGTAATAGGCTACAGTCTCAGTACCTCAGTGATGTCACTGGTTCCTAGTGTATTAATAGGCTACATTCTCAGTGATGTCACTGGTTTCTAGTGTAGTAATAGGCTACATTCTCAGTACCTCAGTGATGTCATTGGTTCCTAGTGTAGTAATAGGCTACATTCTCAGTGATGTCACCGATTCCTAGTGTAGTAATAGGCTAAATTCTGAGTACCTCAGTGATGTCACTGGTTTCTAGTGTAGTAATAGGCTACATTCTCAGTGATGTCACTGGTTCCTAGTGTAGTAATAGGCTACATTCTCAGTGATGTCACTGGTTCCTAGTGTAGTAATAGGCTACATTCTCAGTGATGTCACTGGTTCCTAGTGTAGTAATAGGCTACATTCTCAGTGATGTCACTGGTTCCTAGTGCATTAATAGGCTACATTCTCAGTGATGTCACTGGTTTCTAGTGCATTAATAGGCTATATTCTCAGTTTCACTAATATTCATGCTCCCCTATCTAACAGCCTCACTCCTCTTACTTTAAATGGAAAAATATATTTTGATAGATGATGAAAGGATGATTACCAGTCCCTATAATGACAGCAGAGAGATGATGCAGGTCTTCTATAAACATACCTCATACATACTATTGCTACGACACCAAGGACAACAAACATTACTGCCCTGACAATTCATTGAATCTGAGAAGCACGAGAAAGATCTTGCACAGTTTACATGCAATTAATACTGCAGGCATATCAGCTATTAATAACTAAACACAGATAAATATTGACTGAACAAGTCTCCACAGGGTTACAGCATTGTCTCTGAATTCCAGCTGTCATCTCTTCTATCTGAAGGATTCTCACACCTGCTGACTATTACAATATCCTCTATGGAAACACTGTTTCTATAATACAGAATCCCTCTGACAATGTACATTGTGGTTGCAATGTTCTCTTCTAATGCCAAAACAAATTAACAACATGCAATGGGCAAAGAGCTCTCCAGACATGGCAGAAAAGGAAAAAGGAATCTAGAAAGGTAAAGCAACGTACTTAGTCAAAGTGGCTGGAGGGCACAAGAAATGAAAGGCATCTGAAGGTATAAAGCCCGTCTAAGTAGCTATACTTTCCAGTGTTTGATATGGAATTCATTTATCAATTAGTTCTGTTTCTTGAAAAGCCACATGGAGACGAGTTTTGAAAACACGGCAACATAAACATTGGGGGTACTGGATTTTAAATCAAGGACGAGTTTGTTTTCACCTACCATGTATTAGCCTGGCATGGATGGCGACGGGGCGCTAAGAGTGGATTAGCTTACGGCAGCCTGAACTATTATTTAGGCCCTGCTCACTCTTTCTGACTATTTTTTTTTGGGATACCCTCACACTGAAAAACTGCAAACAGACCCCACCCCCAATGCTGTGAGACACTAGTGATCTGGGTTAACATCCGCTAAGTTGCAATTCCTTTACTTTGGCTTTCCTTCTGAGAAGTCTGCCTGCTAAGTTCCAACATGGTGCGGCCAGAAGAGTAATCCCTTGTTGGGCAGCACGTGGCTAAGTGGTTAGCACTTCTGCCTCATAGCACTGGGGTCATGAGTTCAATTCCCGACCATGGCCTTATCTGTATGGAGTTTGTATGTTCTCCCCGTGTTTGCGTGGGTTTCCTCCGGGTGCTCTGGTTTCCTCCTACACTCCAAAAACATACTGATAGGTTAATTGGCTGCTATTAAAATTGACCCTAGTCTGTTTCTCTCTGTCTGTAAGTTAGGGAATTTAGACTGTAAGCTCCAATGGGGCAGGGACCGATGTGAACCAGGTCTCTGTACAGCGTTGCGGAATCAGTGGCGCTAAATACAAGGTAAACGTATACACGCTAGATCACTTGTGATCTGTGAAAACACAGAAGTTATATTTTTTGTGCTGTGCCAAGGTAACATTTTGCAGATCTATTTTCCCAAACTGTAAAGGATCAGTAGAAAGTTCTGTCTGATCTGGATCTAAAGGACAGGGGTTTAACACCCAGAAATGTTTTGCCAGCTGGCTGAGTAGATTATAAAATTTAAAACTTAGAAACAGAAGTGATGAATGTATTATTGAGCTATTTTGGGTTAATGGGACACCCTGATGATTCACCGCAACTAAAATAGAAATGATGCAATGAGAAACTAGAACAGAAATGATACAATAAGAAACATTTTGATTTATAATAGTACAGTAATGTATGGCGTGTGCAGAGAAGCCCGGCCTGGTTACCTTTTACTTCTGCATTCTTGTGAAAATGATTCCACAAAGTGGTCTTAAGTTTAAATTAAATGTTGTGATCTTTCAGGTATCTGCTATTAGATGCTACTGAAACACTGGGATGGAATTTAGGCTGCTAGTTAGCTGTCTGCATACAAGATTCACAACTACCTATTAAAATAATATATATAATTAGCTAAAACAATTTAAAAGCCAGTTAGAGAACTTACAATCATTCTCTTTATCATCAGATTATATTGTATTTCTAACGATAAAAGAACTGTGGGAACACAGTATATTAAACACGATATGTAGTGTATATCTGTAGGATGCCAGTCACAACAGAAATGTCCTGTAAATTGTGCTGACTTATCCAGAAAAAGCAACTGAGTTTTGAACATTTTCACACATGTAATAAGACTGTATCTGTCACATATCTGCCCTGCAGTAAATTCCTTAATTGACAGGGCTGTCTGGAGAAGTGTAAGAGACTGCCACGTATTATATACTATGTCTAGCTATCAGATGACATTACTACATAATAAACTGGATGGAACAACCCATATCGGTGTTTTCAAGTCAGAAACATTAATTTTGCCAACTATGTGTGAAAATCAATAAGAAAATTTTTTGTCATTAGTTATCCAATTTTTCCCCACAAATTTACAGTGTCAGCGATTTTTTTTTACACTACTAGGATGTCTGCTGAATCTGTCTGTACCCTCTCATTTACAAACTAGGTAAGAACTAAATCAAGAATTTGATAGGCTAAAAAATGAGAATTAGTGCGTGGTTTTATGTAAAGCACAGTCGTTCCTTTTGATTACCTCTCATCAGTAAACCTGGATTTTATTATAAATGGAACAAATGATACGCGCACTGAATCAGATATAAGCTCATGTCCTTTCAAAGCTGCTGGACTATATATACAAGGTGATCAAACTTGTATGATAAATCCAGAAGGGCGGTGTTTCAGCGCTGATGAGCAGTGGGGGGAAATGAAGGCTGTAAATCACCTGGATATTCAAGGTTGAATATGACCTACGTAAATGCAGCCAATAAGGTGGAATGACAATCCTTAATAAGTGAATATACTTTTACTATATATGAAATCTTGCCTGCACAATATAATAATTGTTATACAGTAAACAAACATTAATCAGACATTAACCAAAATAAATGCGCAATGGATGGGTACACGTTGATCAAATAACAATCTAATAATAGATCGCTAATTCTTGATATTGAAGTCCGTACATAACTTTAACAGTTCCAAAAATGTAACAAAAGAATAGACAGGTTTAGGGGACAGAGGCGCCCAAAGTTCTTGCGATATTGCTGGACTGAAAAACAGATCCTCGTTTTAAGCGCTCCAGAGGAAGGTTAGTAGACTGCTCTGTGTATGTTAAGTCAGCCGAGTTGATGGCTGTTTTCCGAGTGTGGCTGTTGATCAACGTGTACACATCCATTGTGCATTTATTTTGATTAATGTCTATGTTTATTGTTTAACGATTATTATATTTTATTATGTTGGGCAAGCAAGATTTCATATATAGAAAAAGTATATTAATTTATTAAGTGTTGTCATTCCACCTTATTGGCTGCATTTATATAGACCATACCCAACCCTGAATAGATATCCAGGTGACTTACAGACTTCATTTATTCCCACTGCTCATTAGCGCTAGAATACCGTCCTTCTGGATTTTATTATAATGGATGCAGAACCACAACAAATCAAGTACTCCTGCAATATCATAATAAGGGTAAATTCTACCATCCCAAGTAGGGCGTCCTTAATGTGTGCTCATATTCTACATGCAATGGAAGCCATCATCTTTTTTAGGCTGAATCAATATGCGCTAGGATCATGGGTTAGATCGCACAAAGGCCTTATCTGTGTGGAGTTTCTATGTGTTTTCCATGTTTGCGTGGATTTTCTTCCGGGTGCTCTGGTTTCTTCCCACAGTACAAAAACATATTGATAGGTAATTTTGGCTGCTGACTAGACGGACAATAGCGCAAATATTATTGTTATAGGGAATCTAGACTGTAACAGGGCAGGGACTGATGTGAGTGATTAATATTCTCAGGAAAGCACATCGTAATACGGTGACACTATACTAATAGAGGATAATAATATTATTAATAATATGCAGCATATCAATTCACTGGGAATTTGGGAAGTCATTAAAGCACAAAGGGATTCAAATCTCTATTCTGTCCCTAGCTCCTAAACGGATACGCTGCATTCTTTTGAATATTGTATGGCCCCACTACATATAGGCGGTGGCTCCACCCTAATGTACATTTGGCGGTGCTATAACAATGCCCAATTACATGAAAACCACAAAATTCACATATATATTATAAAATACTAACGTTAAGCGTACAAATCAAATTGTCCTGAAAACAATGATTGTTACATTAAACACAATAGATAAAAGTCTGGTAGTGCACACAATGTTCTATATCCGCAGTTAGCCTGGGGCCTGCTCAGAATACTGAACACTTCAGACCGGCATTCCAGCTATTCAGGGATCAATACAACCCTGATCTTTTGTCCTTGTAAAGAGAATTCTGACTTAATGCTCCCAGACCTGCTTGGTATAGAATTGTTTGTTTTTTTAATAAGTAATAGTAATCCACAGCACTGTACACAGAATAAATGGGAAGTGATGCAAGAAAGACAATTAAGCTGCACTAATCCTCGGCAGACCTTTCCCATGAAAGGTTTGGGCTCGGGAGAGGGGAATCCAGGAAAATAAGGGCAGCAGGAGGAGAGAGGTGCGAGGAAATAGGAAGAGAGTATATGTTGTATAAACACAATGGAGGAAGACATTTATGGGTTACATTAATATTCATTAGAATGCTGCTTATCATTTGACTAGGAACAAGTAACATCACTGAGGCATAGTCTACCTCTTACCTCACTAATGTCACTAGTCAATTGACAGACTATATATAAGTTCAGCCAACAAAATGCCTTAGCTTTGAATAGTTGACATCTGTATTGGGATAGCTCTTGTACATAATGCAAGAAATCAATGTCTATTCTCTAATGGTTCTTTACCGGGATTACACATAACCACAGTACAGGGACACTCAATGCTGCTATGTGAAATGAGCCAAGACACGGGGAGACGGCTATAGGATCTGAAGAGGACTAGAACTATTCATGCTTTGTATCTATAGGAAACGCCAGCACTCCAAGGTATTGTTCAATGTCAGACACAGCAGAGATCAAACACCGCGCACGAATATTTTTGTACAGCTTGAATATGATACGATCAATATTGCTCTATGTAATAAGTACAATAAGCTTTGTTTCCTAAGCACTCTCTACCCTGAGGCCTAAAAGCACAGACAGACACTGCAAGTCCCCAAGAGCCGGTATCAATGCAGGATTGTAGGATCTCTCTACATTATCTGATTAATGATAAACAGATGCATATTCATGGATGAATACAACTCTGAAACCTTTATAAGGATGATTATTACTGTGGCCTGAACTCTGGGAAGTGCAGTGTGTAAGTAGTTCACATCAACACAAAATGTAAAAATCACTGGTGTCGCGCAGTTTGTTTTAACTGGCGGCTGAAAATTCTGGTGGTTTTTACATACGTTTTACTCTTATTTTTAATATTGTGTAAACATGAGGCCGCATTTAGTGTTAGGAGCAAAGCAAAAAAAATAAAATTCTCCTGGACAAACCATGTTGCAAAGTTGCAAAGTAAGGCGTGCAAATGTATTCATTTATATTTTTGTATGCAAGGAAAATACGGTTCTGCTTTACACATAGCAATCAAATATTGGACAGCTTCTCTGACTTTCGGCTAAGACCAAGTATAATACTGTCCTAGAAGGGAGTGGTGACCCCTCTGATCATGGACAGGCTACTTTGGTATCCTGACCAGGGTTGCCCAAAAACCACTGGGGGACGGAAAACCCCATAAGTGAGTAAGGCACCGAGCACATTTTTTCCAACTGTTCTTTTGCTGCAATTTGCTTCACGTATTGGCTAGATGCGGAGACTCTCATGAGCTCCTCCCCACAATCAAAGGGGTGGAGTGGTCCTGATGTTCCCACCCCCCTGAACACTCCCAGGACACAGTCACCTGACTTCAAGGCAAAAGGAAACTTGCCTAGCCGTTTCGGCAAACAGCGGTCCATACATCGGTCCCCCTTAAGGGACCTTTTGGTCTCAGTGGTTGGAATAAAGAGGTCCATCCTCTTTTGAGGAGTATCTGAAGTTCCCCACTCTTGTGCACTTTTTTTTTTTGCACTTTGGTAACCAAATGCACCAATCCCAGGCTTTCAATAGAAAGAAACCACAAATAACAGACAGCATTAATTTTACTGCAATTTAGAGTTGAACCGGGAACGCCAACTCCCAACTGTAAATCTGTCCCCACAATGTACCCCCCCTGCCTGCAGTGCAACATGATTTTGCTAAGGTGCTAATTTGCTCTTTTTATTTTGCTTTGCGCCTATCTCTGGGGCCCAAGATACGGAGCACTGCTGGGAGTCTACACCCATCTACAGTTTTACTTGCGCTGCATTTTTTTAAACACATTTAGGGAAGCCTACAGTGACCGCCAAATGTTAATAAAAGCACTAGTAAAAACATTTTCATTAGTGTTTTTAAACAAAAGAAAAATGGGAATGTAAACTAACAGAGGCAAGCTGCAAACAAGTAGCAACACAACGTAAATGCTTCAAGTAATTAAGAATTAACCAAAGCAACAACACTGCCTTAAAAAAGGACAATATGAATATGTGAACATTGGGCTGCGGTCGACTGACGACCTATATCTGTGCCGTGTCCCATGTTCCCGCACATACCTTCAGCTTTGCTGAGTTCCAGGACCAGGTGCTCTCTGGCGCTGGCCTCCTCGTTGAGTCTTTCTTGAAGCTCTTCCTGGCATCTGACCAGGTCAGTAGTCTCCTGCTTCCTCTTGATGGATTCCCGCACCAGTTCTGTCTGTGCCGCCTTGGCATGTTCAAGCTGCAGAGCGAGCAAGACATATCATGAGACACAGCAGAGGGTATCACTAGTGAGAATGTGTACTATCATTAACTAATGCACCTATAGGAGAGCAAGGGTAGTATAAAGAATCAATAAATAGATTTAAAAAATAACCAAAGCACTCTTTGCACTGAGACTTGTACAGTGCACGCAAATGAGAATCTGCATTACGCCATTCAATACAACACAACCAGAGGACATTCTACTGCATACTGTCGTCTAAAAATTCTCAATACATAATTTATAGAAATGGAACATATCCTAACATCAAAACAATAATGAGAATGAGATATCTTATTATTAGAAAACATTGTCATTGATGACGGAAAATAAAAACAAAGATTGCAATAGTGAGGTTTAGGGAGCGGAGATAATAATACACCTCCCTTAACCAAAACAAGAAGACGCTGGATCAATGTTCCAAGAAGTAGAACAATAATCATGAAGAGCAACAAGTTATTTCCTTTAAATATCCCCTGTGAGTACTACAGTCTTCTATTTAATGACTTGACTAAAATTCTCTGATTAAAAGCAATGGTAAATATCTCCTGGTAAACCTTTATACATACTGTTTTACTCTTGGCTATAGGCGCAATCTATTCTTAAGGGTAATTGTGACATCATTTGGGCAGCACGGTGGCTCAGTGGTTAGCACGTCTGCTTCACAACTCTGGGGTCATGAGTTCAATTCCCGACCATGGCCATGGTGGGTTTCCTCCGGGTGCTCCAGTTTCCTCCCACACTTCAAAAACATACTAGTAGGTTAATTGGCTGCTATCAAAATTGACCCTAGTCTGTGTCTGTGTGTGTGTCTGTGTGTGTGTTAGGGAATTTAGACTGTAAGCTCCAATGGGGCAGGGACTAATGTGAGTGAGTTCTCTGTACAGCGCTGCGGAATCAGTGGCGCTATATAAATAAATGATGATGATGATCTAGGTTTTGTCTGGTGAGGTCGGGATGCGGTGATGTAGAATGCAGGTTGCCCAGAAGCCAGGACACATTCTAAAATTATGTCGCTTAAGGTCTACAAATTATTCACTATTTTGCTATTCCCACTGGAACAGAGGCAGCACAGGAAAACTGTATACCACGCCCACCGCCAATTATCACTTATAACACCATAGCCCCCCCCACCCCCCCTTCCCGCTCTGTCTGGACACATATATGTGCGTCAGAAAAAGTTAAGACCAAAAGTAGAAAATTCTGAAAATAAGTTGAAGACGTGCGTTTGTGATTTTTTTTTTGTGACCTAGATGATAATTGTAAATGAAATGTAACAGACTGGGCGTACTTTGGTGTGTAAACATTTAACAATGATTAAAATATTTTAACATTGGCGTGTTGTGAAAAAGTAATAAGATATCTGTAGCATCAGGTTCGTGATGTTTGTGAGAAGCGAACAGGCTATGAATTATTGCAGTAAAATCCTGTATAATATCACATTAAGATCTAATCTTTACAGAACAAAGCGACACCACCTTTGATAAACTGCATATTTACATTCCCCGTACATCGCTGTGTGTGAGGAGCGTTTTCTGTATCGCAGGTGACAATTATCTAGGTGAGCTCTGTATAACGTCTTAGGGCAATAGGGAAATGATAGGGTTGGCTGTGGGTAGGATGTACTTCATGTGCCCTTGATCACAGGGATACCCGAATCCGTACATACACCACCGTAACTAAACCGCAGAGATGCTCTAGGACAGAGTATTAGGATTACTCCTTATAGTTAAAAAAGCTTTGTTGATTATTATTTTATTTACTTTTCTATTGGTGGCTCGACTGCATTCAACAGCAGCTTAGTTCTTCTGTGCATGATATTAAGGTTTATATACTAATCTCAACCATAAGTCTATACCCTTAGGAAGCAGGAAAGAATGGTGCTAACATTAGCTCTTTAAGTGCTGACAGCACAGAAGTTTTGGAGCTAGAGCTGATAGATTCAATGCACATTTAGCGGAATTGTTTTAGCATTAGATTTGGAATCCAACATTTGAAGTAGTTACTCCTTCACTCAGAGTCATTTTGTCAAATTGTCAATTGACTGACTTAAAAAACATATGAGCAACAAGTCCGGTTCAGAATATAATCTAATCTGCTTGCAAATTATTCCAAACAATTTGCCTAGTTATTTATGCACACATTCATAGTCCAAGCTTAGTATAAATATCCATAAAATAGGACACCTGCTGACGCTGATGGGAAGCTATAAACACAAATATTCATCAGGAAGTTCAAGAGACATTCTAGAACAGTGTTGGCTAACCTGTGACACTCCAGGTGTTGTGAAACTATAAGTCCCAGCATGCTTTGCCAATATATAGCAGCTTATTGCTGGAAGGGTATGCTGGGACTTGTAGTTTCACAACACCTGGAGTGCCACAGGTTAGCCAACACTGTTCTAGAACATTATTTGAAAGATAATTTGGATCCCTGAACATGCTTCTATCATGTTTTTATAAATACAAGCTTGAGTAGCCCCACTACAAAACTATTAGGCATACGTTTCCAGATGTCCTTAGATTCTCCCACAAGCCTCAACAAACAGGTCAGCTTTTAGCCCACTGTGAGCGGACAGTCAGATTGACGCAGAAGAGTGAGTTACACGGTGGTGGAGCTGTGTGAGAAAAGCTTTCTGCAGGTCAATGTTGAGATAAATATTTAATTTTACAGTCAGCCAGTGTCGGACGCACACAACTGGTGAAATGTGACGGGGCTGGTTAGAGCATTCTTTGCCATTTGTTCTCCATACAAACTCTTCTCTACTAGACTGGAATATTTACCTGAGTTACTGGTCAGTGCACCCCAATAATCTGATATTATCATACAACTCACTAATCAAAGAAAAGATCCTCTGCAGCGTATTATATAGACCAGCCTGATGTAACATACAAAAACAAAACACACACACAACATAGCCTAAGTAATTCCCCTGTTACTGCTGGTAGTTAATCTGTAATGGGAAGTGCATAACATTGAACGTAAGGTCATTGTAATACCTGACTCTAAGGCACAGCCTAGTTAGTAACCTGTAATGATCTTTTACATTCACTGTGTATAATGAGCAGTTATAACTAGAGATGTTCAGGCTCGGTTCCCCGTGAACCGAACACACCTGAACTTAGCAGATTGGAATTGAAAAGGAGGCAAAACATCATTGTTACATCATTGGATCTTGCGAGTTTTGGATTCTATAAGTACCGCCCTCCACGGCGATCCAGCGCCATTTCACAGAGGGACACAGAAGGGGTAGCACAGTTCTTGGTATTCTCTAGAGCAGTTGGGTAGCGTCATAGGTAGAAAAGAAAGAGGAGGGGGTAGCAGTGTTCTTCAAAGTCTCCAGTGACATTCAGGAGAGCTCCATTGCTAATTGTCATTGCTGAAATAATAGGTCTGGCAGGCTTGGTCTTCTAAATCTGCAGTCAAATTGTACGGTGTTATATAGGTAACACACAAAAAGAAGAGCTCCATTGCTAATTGTCATTGCAGAAATAGAAATACTAGGGCTGGCAGTCTTGGTCTAAATCTACAGTCACATTGTACTGTGTTATCAAAATGGATTCACAGCAGTACACAGAAGACCGAAGCTTTATTGAGACAGACACAAATATAGGGAAGGGTGCATAAATTAAGGCAAGACATTCAACAAAACTTATAACAATGATGGGGGAATGGGTTAGAGGGGTAGGCACAAGCCCAATTGAATAAACAGACACTTAGTCCAAAAGTGTATGAAAATAATATTGTGACCTGTGAGATGGTCAAAATTAACTGCAAATTACTTGAAATTCGTGTTATTGAGGTTAATAATGTAGGGGGAAAAAAAAGAGCAAAATTATGAGATTTTAGCAAAAAAAATTAAAATAGGGATTTTAGAAAAAAAAAAAAAATAGGGATCCAAAACCAAAACACGCAAGGGCGATTTTGCCAAAACCAAAAACACGAAGTTAATCCAGATTCAAAACCAAAACCAGAACATGGGGGTCAGTGAATATCTCTAATTATAACGCTAGATCCAGGGACTGAAGAATAAATGAACTAAGCAATGAGCGCTCTTCACAGGCCCGTTAGATATAAATGTGTCCTTGTCCAAGAAAAATTATAAATTGTGTTCAGAGCTCCAAACACAATGTGCTCATTTGGAAAGTCCTCTGATCAATCATTAATTATGTAGATAAGAGTCTAAATTACTAGGAAAGATTCAATTCTATGCTTTGGGTAGGATGGTAGGCTGGACAGCTATGTAATGTAATAGCCGGCCAAGTAGATTGTGTTACCTTCGTACACAGATCTCTATCGGAGCAAAGAGACCCAATAATGAGTCTCACATAAAACACACTCAGTTACCAAGATGCAAAACTTTCTTTATTAGACAGTCATCACTATATTGCTTGATGTGCATTCAAGGTTTTATGGACTACATGTAAGCAGATGAGACTATGGGGTATATTTACTAAACTGCGGGTTTGAAAAAGTGGAGATGTTGCCTATAGCAACCAATCAGATTCTAGCTGTCATTTTGTTGAGTGCACTAAATAAATGAAAGCTAGAATCTGATTGGTTGCTATAGGCAACATCTCCAGTTTTTCAAACCCGCAGCTTAGTAAATCTAGCCCTATGACACAAAACCCTATAAAGTCTTCCTGCTAATGTATTTATATGACTTTTTATATAGCGCAATGTCATGCAGAGCTCTACACAAAACATGTCAGTCAAAGTTTCCCTGGCCGAGCTTAGCATCCAGCAATTTGTTCAGGGGCGCAGAGACTCAAGAGTGACTAGTCCACGATCACAAGGAGCCAACGGTGAATCTTACTCACTAAATGCAATGGATGCAGAAAGAAAGCGCCAAGGTTTTATAAGGGTGTTCTTACATCGCGATGGCCAACATCACAGTTCAACTAACTGTGCAAAAGTGTCATAGGGAAGTTCCAATCCCCAACCACATGACATCCTCCCCTTTCATTATTCAGCTCTTCTAATGGAAAAGTAATGCCTCTACACATGTGCCCTGTCCACCACCTTCACCTCAATTTATTAATCTCACACTTCAAATTGAAATCTGCTCCGCAAAACCAGGTGCGCCTAATCTATGCATTGAACGTGGTCACTCCGCCTAACTCCTCACATCGACCGACGCAGTCTTCTGCCCCTCCGCAACATAGCGCCTCAAACTCATGCACTTTGCCGGTAACCTTGCACAAACTGATGGCACCACCACTTACACTGCACCTGGATGGTCTCGCTCTTCATAAATGAGGCCAGATGGGATGTCTACTAGGTTATTATATTACGGGAAAAGTTGTGTCTGTAGTTCTACAAATAGCAGGACCCAAATGCCCTAGTGAGAAACAATAACAATATCACCTGTGATACACAGCAAGTTCAAAACCGTAAAAGCGATTATTTACATAAGGTAAGGAAAAGTAAAAAATACATATTAAAATGTACAGTTTCTTTTTTAGCAATTTACCTTAGAGGTGATCTATTATAAACATATCCCCTTTACAGAATACATCTCCACCAACTGTCCCAATTCTTGGGCAACAGTCTGGATTTCCCATGGGTAAAAGAGTCTGGCATGACCATGACTCACAGGGGGGGTACCTGTGTTATTATTATTACTACAGATAAGGCCATGGTTGGGAATTGAACTCATGACCCCAGTGCTGTAAAGCAGAAGTGCTAACCACTTAGCCACCGTGCTGACCATTGTCTATGCATTGTGGATGCGGCCTCTGTAGAGCCGGATATAGTTGGTCCCAAATGTTAATTTTCGAATGATGGGAAATATACACAAGAAACTTCCTCTGTTGCCTTACCTGACTGTACCTACATGATATAATGATCTCTTGCATCTGACTATATAAAAAGTGTAGAAAGGTGGTGAATCACTCTCTGCAGAGCCCAGTATGTACTGCGCTAGTCTGGCCTTTCAGATTTGTGTTAGAACGATAATAAGAGGCTACAACATAACCTTATGTAACATGTTATATGTATGTAATATGAATATGACCAGGCAATATTATAAGCAAACAAATGTATGATATTGGAGATTATAAATCTGGGTAGGACTGACATTTCTCACTAGGAGCCGGTTGAGCTTCTATGGAAATGGACTGTGGGTGTGTCTGTCCTCATCCAGTTCAATTGTTAACATTACAATGTTAAATATGTTGTTTTACTGTCGCTTCTAAGAGACTGCGAAAACAATGATCATCACTTCTTTATGCAACCACCATCGTCCATAGAATCTTTCAGACACAGCTCTCCTGCCTAAACAACTTTCAGTACCAAGGACAAAGGGTGAGACAGACCCAATGGGTGACACAGAGATGCAAACCAGGTGTTGAGCAATTCTATCATCATCATCAGTTATTTATATAGCGCCACTGATTCAACAGCGCTGTACAGAGAACTCATTTACATCAGTCCCTGCCCCATTGGAGCTTACAGTCGAGAGAGAGAGAGAGAGAGAGAGAGAGAGAGAGAGATCGAGAGAGAGAGATCGAGAGAGAGAGATCGAGAGAGAGAGATCGAGAGAGAGAGATCGAGAGAGAGAGATCGAGAGAGAGAGATCGAGAGAGATACTAGGGTCAATTTTGATGGCAGCCAATTAACCTACTAGTATGTTTTTGGAGTGTGGGAGGAAACCAGAGCACCCGGAGGAAACCCACACAAACACGGGGAGAACATACAAACTCCACACAGATAAGGCTATGGTTGGGAATTGAACTCATGACCCCAGCGCTGTGAGGCAGAAGTGCTAACCACTTCGCCACCGTGCTGTCCTACCCAGGTTCGGTTACTGATACTGCATTTAGGTGGTGCAAATTTGTACTCAATGACAGCGACCAATCAGACATCTGTTTTCACTGTTTAACTTGCTGTAGAGGGATACAAGGTAATTGTTGTGTTTTAGAGCAAGTTTGCACCTAAATGCACTGCAAGTCATTGAGCCATTCTGTGTTGTTATGAAATGTTATTTTCTGGTTTCCTCCACCCAGGGATAAT
The DNA here is from genome assembly GCF_038048845.1 of Mixophyes fleayi. Classification (NCBI taxonomy): domain Eukaryota; kingdom Metazoa; phylum Chordata; class Amphibia; order Anura; family Limnodynastidae; genus Mixophyes; species Mixophyes fleayi. Next base: position 23,065,611 of record NC_134406.1, read on the forward strand.
ACTTATTAACTAATTAATTTACATCTCAGTCTTAAAAAAGGCAGGCCAACCAAGCAGCGAGGGTGTTTTCCTTGTGGAAAGAAAAACAATAGACAACACCCTAATTTCTTTTCTGCATAACAACACTGACCCTCAACGGTATTATAGACGTACAATCCTGTTCTGTCACTTACTGAACCTAGGTAACCTTGTGTCCACTGTCTGCCTGCAGGTAGAAGACCTACTACAATCAGCCACCAAGACATACTGAATGACGTACTAAAGCTGGGTACACACTACAGAAATTTCGACCAACTTTTTAAGACGTGTGATTTTACATGCGACCGATGGTCCGATCGCTCGGTCCATGGACTGCATACACACTAGCCTTGTTTAGGACGATAAAGGGAAGAGCGGACGTCCCTTTAGCGACTTTTTACAGCCATGTTGTTGTGAGCAATGACTGTAATTTCACACTCACTGTTGTGGATCCGTCGGAAGTTTATACACACTACACAGCGGAAACGAGATTGGAACGAAAATATTAAACGGTACGACCAACCAAATGAGGCGACAATCGTCCATTTGGGCAGACTTTCGACCATCGTGTCACTACACACACTGACCCGACTTTTGAACGAGCGGTCGTATGTCGGCTGATTGAGCCGATTATTGGATAAAAACTGTGTAGTGTGTTCCCAGCTTTACAATTGGTGTGGGTTGTAGTTCATTAGAATGGATGTCATATATATGGGCACTGGTGGCCGCCATTTGTGGGATGGGTCAATATTTAGGAGAATACACCCTATCCATTCACTAGGTGCCTCTGTGATTCCTATAGTGAATAGGCTGCCTATAAATATTAAACAAGACTTCTAGTGAACGGATTGACTTCATTCTTATGAATATGTGTAAGATATGGGGATTTTATGGCATATTGTTTTTAGGTTCCTTCAGCTTTGAATCAGTCTCCTTCTCCCGAAATATTGTAATGTGGTTTTTTTTATCGCAAAGACAATGGGACAGGTGGCGACTTTACTTAATGCAGAACAAACACAGTGATGTCACATCCTTGTCTCACAGAGCAGGTCCTGGCATAAATCTCCTGCTGTTCCCTGTCCATGTTTACTGATTGAATGTTTTATTTGCAGATCATTACACTGTGTGCCTGTTAACTACATACAAGTGGACAAAACGGGGCGCTGTGTACACAATCTACACATAATCCATCTAATCTTTACTTCCACGGAGGTGCTCGCCCAATAACTACACACAAATGGTGAGAACACAATCTAAAGGACTATCCAATAAACTAACATAGTTTTAATTATGCAATTTGAAGCACGGTCGCAAATATGAATGCTGTGCACAACGAAATAGAATGTAGAGTTTATAATTAATATACTGGAGATGTCCCACCATATTAGTCTCCAGCTGCCATAAGGTTTTACTGAGCGGTTGTTCTGAGAGAGCTGTCTAAAGTGGGGTATTGGCAGTCTCTGGATATATCATGTAAGTCACGGGCTGCAGACACTTACCCGAATTTTTATTCTATGTATTTGGGACATAACTCAGCGCTCCGACAAAAGGGAGCACTACATGTTACTCGACTATCCATGCTGTCCTTTCCTCTAGAAGGATGGCTGGAGTCGTTTTCAGAATACAAAAACAGTCAGTATATCCAACAACAAGTCGTGGGTGTTATTACTTGGTGTCATTATCTAAGGTCACCCTATATTATCAGTTTTTATTTTCAAATATCCAAAGGCTGACCATAGGAATCTAGATTCTGCTTCCATATAATTCACTCAAGTTCTAGTACTGAATGCTCTATATAATCTGACTTTTATTTATTTAATGAGTTTTGTGACCTGTATTATTCCTCTCTCTCATGTGGTAAGGAATTCCACAACTTCATCACACTAACAGTAAAGAATATTCCTGTGTGGATGATGAAAGTCTTTCTTCTATCCGCAACTGATGACTTCGTGTCCTCTGTATGGTCCTTGCTAGAAAAACATCATTAGGCAAATCTTTATTTAATATATTTTAGATATATTAATTGCGTCAACACTAAGGTACTTTTTTTGCAAAGTAAACAAACCTAGTTTTTCCTCTTTGTAATTAAGCTATTCCATTTCTTTTCTTAATGGGGCTGCCCGTTCTCCTGTGTCCTTCTTACAGTGAGGCACCCAAAATGTTACTGCATATTCAAGGTGTAGTCAAACTAGTAACTTATACAAGTGCATACCAGGAATTTACTGTCCTATGCAGCTGCTGCCTGGCACAGAGTACTACAAACCAGCTTTCGGTCAACTACAATTCGGAAGTACTTGTTCCTGTCAGTTATCCACAACTTTATTTCATTTAACGTGTAAGCAGCAAAGTTATTAACACAGTCTAGCTGAAATACCCTACATTTATCTACTTAGATTTCACCTACAATGTCATAGCCATGTTTGCCATTTTTTCAAAATCTTTCTATAGCAAGTTACTATCCGGCTCTGTGTTAATAGCATTTCATATGTTAGTGTCACCAGCAGATATAGACACCTTAAATTCTAGGCCATCTAAAAGGCCACTAATAAAAAATGTTGAAAGGACAGAATTGATTACCAGTGGTACATCACTAATAGTTTGTCCGAATATGTTCCATTTATAATATTTGTCTCCTCTCCTTTTAATTAGTTCTCTATGAACATACGTTTTCCCCTAGACGGAGTACTGTCATTTTATGTACCAGGCTGCTTTATGTACCAGGCTGCTAAAGCACTACTGAATTTGCTTGCGCTATATAAATAAATGTTGATGATGATGATGCTATGTGGAACAGTAGTGAATGCATTTGCAAAATCCAAAGATATCACAACAATTTGCACCATCCCAGTTTACAAATTACTTCGATAACCTATTTCAGAATCCCGTTCCTCAGAGTCCCCTCAAATAATTTGTCAGTGACTTGACGTCAGGCTTTCTGGTCTATAATTTCCTAGCTCAGATTTTGTTCATTTTTTAAAGATTGGTGCCATTTCCTCCAAACTTGTGGCACAGACCAGGAGATGAGGGAATGGTTCACCAACTAAACTAAGTTCCTTTAGCACAAGTGGGTGGATGCCATTTGTCTTATTTAGACGTAACTGCACTTCCTCCTGCGCTAGACAACTGACATTTAATGGAACGCATAGGCTATTGCTATACAACCTATTTTCCTGGCATTTTTCCTTAATCTTCTACAATACTTATTCTTTGTCATTTAGTGACCCAATAATATGAACTCTATTTTTCTTGCTGTCTGAACAATGTTTTGGCATCAGACTTTTGCAATCCAGTTTTCGCTACAATCTTTGCTAACCTGATTTGGCTCAGGATGTTTATTATTTGCTCTACTCAGTTCAACCCCAATGATGTCCGGATGTGTGATGCACTGGCAGAAAATGGTATATCTCATAGGTAAATGTTAGGTACACTCTTCCAAAGTATATCTAGCAGGCAACTATACTTAGGATAAGTGGGACCCCACACCTCTAAACTGTGTCCCTCACAAGCAGTCAGATGCAGTTCCATTCATGGGGCCTTAACATTGTCTTAAATGGTGCAATCAGGCTAATCAAATACATAATACTATTCAAATACATAATACATTCTGTACTGAGGGACATGTCTGTCCAGCGATAAGCAGTGGCTTATTTACGGCTGTCTATTGCTCAATTCCAATGAGTTGGAGCTGTCCAATCACAAGTGGCTCATTACTCTTGCATTCCCCAGTAGGAGATCCCATTATGAGCTATCTGCTCTGATGTTATGATCCACACTGGGCAGCCATATTGGAGTAGGCACCAGTTAGGCTGAAGGTGCAGAACCATGTCAGAACACACATCTATTGGAGATACTTGAGAGCCAGAGTGGATAAGTCATACTCTAGACTTAATTACCCGAGAGGATGAAACTGCTAAATAATCTTGTAATGCATCACTAATAAGGACACGTGGATCATAGGTGATTCTGCAGGATTATACAGGGTGGGACAGTTCCACTAATTACAGGACACAGACTCAGCTTTCCAATATCATCAGGAGATGAAACACTGCATTAGTAAAGTATTTACATAAAACACAATACATCATCTGCACAAACACAGGATAAAAGCTGCTGGACAGGGTCCGGTCGGACAGGGGACCAAAAACCTCCCACAAATAAACAAAATGCAAAAACAAAAATAATTCTACAACATTAGCCCACATTCCAGTTTGACATGCCCAAACACAAAAACAGTTCTGCTTGGTGTAAAATTGACAAAGCAGCGGATAGTTGCATTTATTGGGAGCACAGTTGACAGTGCACATCAATCAGAACGTGCAGAGGCTGTGGGCCATGACTTGTTCACTAGAAGCAGGGATGCCAGGCTGCCAGAGCCTGAAATTACAATACTAATACTCTCATATAACACCATCACTGGTGGCCAATGCCAGAATTAGCAGATTGCCAATCCAGAAAAATAAAATGTTCTAATCAACAAGCGAGGATCATCACTTCAGTTATCATTAGAACAACATATGTATTATAAAGGAATTTGCTTTAAGTCCCCTTGATTTGTGCGACCTGTATAGCAGCGCTCTGCCTATCGTCTCCTGCTCTTATATACTTGGTGACTTTTATTGCCCCCTATGATTTGCAGCAGGGAGTGCATTATCCCATCTATGATCAGCACTGACTGGTAACTTGGGAGCACAGCGATAGTCACAAGCACTGCCACCTTCATGGATCTATGGAATAATATATAGTGGAACCATTTAGATAGGATCAATGTGCAATGTCTGTTCTCACACCAGTTGGGTAACCAGTTATACACATAACAGAGCGTTTAATCTATTACCTGGAGGGCTGGGACGAGCCGCATAACATACCAAGACATACACAGCTACAGATATATTTGCAATTTGTTAGTCAAACTGGTGGCTTAGAAAAAAAAAAAGACACAAACTAGCAAATAGAATGACAAAAAGAGTACATGACAAACCGGAAAAAGAGAGAGGGCTTGCAGCTCAAATGGTGCCTATATTTGTGCATTATAGGGGTCATTTGAGAGCCAAATGGGCATTCAAAATTTTGCCTGTTTGGATGGAGGAGCTGGGGTGTGGACGTTCTCTGCGGAATGTGGGCGAGGTGACTTGTGTCACAGGGGTTAGTTCATCTGCTCACACTGCTGGGGCCCCAGGCTCTATTCTGACCAGGGTGCTGTCTGTATGGAGCTATGGGAGGAAACTGGAAACTCGTGTTATTACATACACAATATTATGCTCCAATGCCACAGCGCTGCATAATATGTTGGCACTATATAAAGGATGAAGATGGTTTTGCTTGATGAGAAATATAAATGAGATTGAAAGGGGTGGAGAGGGTGAGATTAAGCGGGTGTTACCTAAGCACATCACTAACATATTCCTGGAGATGGCGGTGAATGTATATAGCTCTATACTAGTAATGGGATGCCTTTTACCTTTAAAGCTCACTTAACATGGGAAAGCGCATCAATAGGGGCACTCTGGCCAAGCGCATCAATAGGGGCACTCTGGCCAAGCGCATCAATAGGGGCACTCTGGCCAAGCGCATCAATAGGGGCACTCTGGCCAAGCGCATCAATAGGGGCACTCTGGCCAAGCGCATCAATAGGGGCACTCTGGCCAAGCGCATCAATAGGGGCACTCTGGCCAAGCGCATCAATAGGGGCACTCCAACCAAGGTGATGACATTAAAATGTACGGGACTTATACAATCAGGGCCTTATTCATTAAGGAATGCAAAACAAGCAGATTGTGTGCTTCTTAAAATGTATGTAAATCGGGCATACACACGCGGTTCTGAAGATACGTGTGGTGATGAATACGGGTCTAGGTGCGCTCTGCTCTAACAGACAACACCCTGCAGGATACGTCCTATACATATGTGGAATATAAAGTCCCAGCACAGCGTACAGAAGAAAAAAAAATATTCAATTATTGTTACTAATGTTGCTATTAACATCTCCTGTACATAAAATACATTTTTACAGTTACTCTCGTGAATAAATGAGGCTCAAATGAACGATAATATTCTACAAGGAAAAATGCAAAAGCGGAAATTAATTAGGATAGTGGTCTTATAGTGGTAGCAGGCAGGACCGGTTTATGGTGCTGACGAGGGCATATCCCAAATCAAAAATGTACCTACAGAAGCCCCGGTTGGAGGAATAGATGACATTGGCGCTAAATAAAATGTGCTAAAATGTGTATGAAGGATCGCACAGTTTTGGAAATAAAAGAAGGTGCGCGAGGGGGCTCTTTGTCTTTAATGATATTTTAAAGTACTGTTGTGTGTGTTTTTTTATTAATATTGTTTTCTGATACTGTTATTGCAGTTCTTATAAAACAATGAGGAAATGGATTACTGGATTAAATTACCACTGAGATACAATAAGAGGAGAGCATGGCTTACAGAGGACACATGTCACCATTAAGTTTTGAATAAAGCAGGAGTGCAGTTCTAGACAATATAGACAACAACATATTATAGGACTGTCCCCCTCAACCTCTATGTGTTCCTATGTTACCCAGACGTTCACCAATCACAGATCACACATGCTACAAGACGACCACAATGTCCACTTTGAATTAAAGCATAATAAGAAAACACAATACAACAGAAACACCATGTCCTATAATTACACTATCGCATTATAATCCAATATCCAAGTGGTTGTGTATAGCAGGCCCAGCCAACCTCTGGCTCTACAGGTGTTGTGAAACTACAAGTCCCAGCATGCTGTGCCAGCCATCACCTGGCTGGTAGAACATGCTGGGACAACACCTGGAGAGCCACAGGTTCGCCAGGCCTGTTGGAGATGAAGCCTCGGTGCTTGGAATCAGTGGAGAACTGAAAGCACATTGTAACTACTGTGGATTGACGCCATGTTTTGTTTTGCTCCTTTTGGAACCACTGTTACAACTTGTCAGTAGGTGGCGGTGAGATGAAACATCCTGTAATAACAATGCTAAGGACTGTGTCAGTCATTCTGCAGCCCGGTCTCCCTCCCATCCTCTGTCCTGGGTTCTGCACATTCCCAGCACGAAAGATAATCTAATTCAGACCTGTTTATGCTTATTACATACACTGTTCCACTCATCGTTAGTTGCTCAGCTCACCGTAATGTCATAAGGGGTAATCACAGGATTACTGCCTGAGCAACGCTGTGTCAATGTCATTTAAGATCTTTAAAATGCACAATATTAATATCCAGAAACATGAATCATACCTAGGAGAACAACCCTACATGGAAAAATACACAACTTTTAACACTAAAAAAAAATACGTAAAGAGCCAACTATAAGTACCAGCATGTCCTGCCAGCCAGAAGCTGCCTTGCTGTTGTAGTTCTCTACCTGTGGAACTACAAGTACCAGCATGTCCTGTCAGCCAGAAGCTGCCTTTCTGCTGTAGTTCTCCACCTGTGGAACTACAAGTACCAACATGTCATGTTAGCCAGAGGCTTAACTAAAACACACAAGGATCAAAAAAGCAAACTTAATTGGTGCAGAACTTCTACTTCTCTACTCACCGTATATGGTGGGGTGGGTAACGATATTTTGGAGACTACTTTTAATAAGTGCCCATTTTTCTTGTGGTTGACATGGGCGATGGAGGTATTCACCACGATGGCATTTCTATCATTCAAACTCCAAGTGAAAGGGTAGGGTTCTGGTAATGGGACAAGAGACTCCACTTCATAGGTGTCTTCTTCCCGGTCTGTAGGCCACAGACCACTCAGTATGTCCGATGACCAGATGGATTTGTGAGAATCCATTGCAAGCGCTACAACTGTTGGGATCTCGCCCCTACTCTCAGAAGGCAAGACGATGCCTCAAATTCCTTTGTACATGTGGAAACACAGTCATCAGACAGTTTAGGTAGAACAGTGTGCTCCTGTCATCTGTCATAGTGAAGGAACCCTGCGTACACTATCGATGGTGCACACAGTTCCACAGAGGGTGAAGCATTTTTAAATGGGCCACATAATCCTCCTCCTTTGGAATTTTCCGTGTTTGCACAGGAAGCCGGACAGAAGCACCGGCCACATCATGCAAAGCAGGTTGTACTAACTGAGCACATCAACTATCAGAACCAGTACCAGCAGAAGAAATCGGGCAGGACCTCCTGTCAGTAGAACAATATCTTCATGGTAACCTAGTCACAGGAAATCTCCGCTGCTACAAGCACTAACTTTCTTTAGCACTTTGCTAAATCCAAAACCTCTTCATCCGTTGCCTTACAAATCTGCTGCCTCCCACAGAGCATAAATCGCTTCGCTTCCTGCCTTCCGTGTGAAAGAGACCCAGGCAGAGGGAGTGGCCTGATACCTTCAGGCAGGTAAATATTAACTCCTTGCAGGCTGAAAGGGCATGCAGCCAGGGAGCGCAAAACAATGCAGCAGCGGGCCTGGGGCACAACGTGTGCTAATGGAATACACCCACGATTACAGGTCTGGCATAACCCGAATACACAGCGCGCAGGAGCAGGCGACGCAGAGTGGCTATTACATACAAATACAACCAGTTTTTTACTGTTCACCGTGATATAAGAAAATAAACCAGACAGTAACTATGCAGGTGTACCAGAATATCTTTGTTGGCTTAATATCAGTCACCGTCCAACGTCAAATCCTTCCAATCAGCACCAACAAATCTCCTTTAAATCTGGATTTAACCCCTGAATCCCCTGAACATCTGCAATTCAGTTACTATAAAGTACTTGCTGGGAGATATTTTTATGATAAGAACTCTGACTGTGCCCTAAAAGCACTCATAAAAAGGGTTAAGTAAATAAGATTAGCAAACTGGCGTGCAAACCACTACTGTCACCCTTTAGTATATGGAGATTAATAAGATTGTGCAAGCCTCAGGCACCTGATGAAATATAAACCTAATAGTCAACGAGGCAGATGTGTCAAAAATAGGGAACGGGGTCTGGTTAGAAGACTGCAACATATTCTTATAAGCCACTCCCTCAACATTTTCCCAGTTAGTTAATATTTAATTCAGTGATAGTCTTTGGCTTACATTATTTTGGCTAGGGTACATTCTAGTTCATTAACAAAAATGTAGACAGAAATACTGCTTAGCTAATAAGAGCTTGAACACATGGGTATTTTCAATGAGATCTAGGGGTAGATTTATCAAACTTTCTACAAGAGAGGAGGTGTTGCCCATAGCAACCAATCAGATTTTAGCTATTATTTATCCACTACATTCTAGAATCTGATTGGCTGCTATGGGCAACAACCTCACTTTTTCTTTATAGAAGGTTCGATAAATCTACCCCTAGTTACAAGAGATACACAGGCGCATAGAACTCTGTTATGTATTTAACACTCTGAATGCTGGAGAGGCGTTACGTATGTTCCCCTGTACTAAAATACACGCAAAGAGAAGTGAAGAAAGTGAGTTTGTAGAGGTCCCTCCGGCTTCCTTTATTTAGGCATCCCAGCACTTTTGGTTCGCTTTGACAAAACATCCGAGTGTACGAGGCTTAAGGCCCAGAGGTTGCTATGATACTTTATTAAGAACAATAACATATAAGCAAACAATGGTGCTGTACCCTCTTCAACAATGCTGTAACTCCTCTAACAATACAGAGATAAATACCACAAAATATGTAAAGTCTGCACAATAACGCCCGTGATCATAGATGTGAAACCGCAACATGTTGTCCAAAAACAAAACCACTGTGTAAAATGCAATTTTAGAATGTAAAATGCCCTATTTTTCACGTGTTAACTCCTGCTGCCGGTACAATATATTGCACTGGTTAAAGTGCAAGGAAAACGTATAGTAATAAAATGCATTGCTACAACACTTGTAAATTGAGTATTAGTGGTCATATATTTCTACCCAGTGTTCCAGGACATACGTGTAAATGAGCCCTACAGCTATATTTACACAATGCCTACCAATACCAAAAGAGGGGCACCATTTTATTTCAAACAAATGCTTAGGGGGGTCCTGTTTTAGGTGTGTGCTATGATGGGAGTTATAGTATGATCTAGCCCAGTGTTGGCTAACCTGTGACACTTCAGGTGTTGTGAAACTACAAGTCCCAGCATGCTTTGCTAATATATAGCAACTTATTGCTGGAAGAGTATGCTGGGACTTGTAATTTCACAACACCTGGAGTGTCATAGGTTAGCCAACACTGATCTAGCCCAAAATAACAATGAAACCATGCTGTATGGCTGAGAAAAGAAACGATTCTGCTTGATTACAGAATGGCGCCTAAAGCCATCAACACATAACGGAGATGGCCCTTTGTCCTGAAGCAATATTCCGGAGAAAGCAGCCTATCCATTCACTAGGAACCATTGATATCACAATGACACTTTATGCCTACATCCTAGTCAGTGGTGAAAGCAGGTTGGTATACAGGGTATACCGTAACGCCACGTCTCCTACTGCCTTCATTGTAAAACTATCAAACTCTACTCACTTACATCTTCCATACCACCACGTCTACATTTCCACTTCAACCACAGATCCTAGTAAACTAATAGGCTGCACTCTCACAGATATAGGATCTCCCCATAAAACGTCTGCTGTCTATGTGTAGGCCACAGGCACAGGTAAACCAGTGTACAGACTGTCACTGTCATCTATATGTACATTCCCCTGTACTCTAATCACTCAGGGATTTCTCTGAAATCTCATAATGTACATACACCCTTAAAGGCTTACCTAGAGGAAAGCAAATTGCAGTTTAAATTGCAGCTAATTATTTACTAGGCTGTATAATTCAGAGCCCCACAGCAACCATCAAGTGCTACAACAATGTACTGTGCTCTCCTGAAGATTATGTGTGTGTACATATCAAATAGGAATCTACAGAGGTATTAATTAGTATATCTAATAAGCTGATCCAACCAAGGTGTCACTATGCAAAAATACTGAGACTGCCATATCGCTTGATCAGCAGAGTTTAAATTTAAAAGTGACCTGTCCCCTACACACAGTGGTAGCCGGCATTTTATGGGCTAAATCCGACGGATTGGGTAAGTTTCTGTGTTCTTTTTTTTTTTTTATGGCTGGCGCGGGGCAGAGTGAGAGGGACAGAGAGCAGAGGACGGGGACAGAGAGCAGAGTGAGAGGGACAGAGAGCAGAGGACGGGGACAGAGAGCAGAGGACGGGGACAGAGAGCAGAGGACGGGGACAGCGGGGCAGTGGAGGGGGACAGAGAGCGGAGGATGGGGACAGAGAGCGGAGGATGGGGACAGAGAGCGGAGGATGGGGACAGAGAGCGGAGGATGGGGACAGAGAGCGGAGGATGGGGACAGAGAGCGGAGGATGGGGACAGCGGGGCAGTGGAGGGGGACAGAGAGTGAGAGGGGCAGTGGAGGGGGACAGAGAGTGAGAGGGGCAGTGGAGGGGGACACAGCGTGAGAGGGGCAGTGGAGGGGGACAGAGCGTGAGAGGGGCAGTGGAGGGGGACACAGCGTGAGAGGGGCAGTGGAGGGGGACACAGCGTGAGAGGGGCAGTGGAGGGGGACACAGCGTGAGAGGGGCAGTGGAGGGGGACACAGCGTGAGAGGGGCAGTGGAGGGGGACACAGCGTGAGAGGGGCAGTGGAGGGGGACACAGCGTGAGAGGGGCAGTGGAGGGGGACACAGCGTGAGAGGGGCAGTGGAGGGGGACACAGCGTGAGAGGGGCAGTGGAGGGGGACACAGCGTGAGAGGGGCAGTGGAGGGGGACACAGCGTGAGAGGGGCAGTGGAGGGGGACACAGCGTGAGAGGGGCAGTGGAGGGGGACACAGCGTGAGAGGGGCAGTGGAGGGGGACACAGAGTGAGAGGGGCAGTGGAGGGGGACACAGAGTGAGAGGGGCAGTGGAGGGGGACACTGCGTGAGAGAGGGCAGAGGAGGGGACAGCGTGTGAGAGGGCAGAGGAGGGGTGACAGAGGGCAGAGGGGGCAGTGTGAGAGAGGGCAGTGTGTCTGGATGCAGAGGGGGGCAGAGTGCCTGAGGGCAGAGTGTTTGGATGCAGAGGGGGCATTTTTGCATACAACTAAATAAGTATTTCTGTCCTGACCTAAATACTTATTACAATTTGTTGACCCAACTACTTCTAAAACAGGACTGCTCAATAATTATTTTGGAGGGGTGCCTTGAAAAAATTTGGAGACTCTAAGGGTGCTGCGAACTGCAAAAGTTTGGGAACCCCTGGGCTAAACCAATATTCATAAGACCATAGCCAATCAATTCACTGGGAAAAAGTGACATCACTGAGAGCCTGAGACTGCAGCCAATCAATATACTAAGAACCAGTGACATCACTGAGGGTCTGAGACTACAGCCTATCACATCACTGGGAACCAGTGACATCACTGAGGGTCTGAGACTACAGCCTATCACATCACTGGGAACCAGTGACATCACTGAGGGTCTGAGACTACAGCCTATCAAATCACTAGGAACCAGTGACATCACTGAGGGTCTGAGACTACAGCCTATCACATCACTGGGAACCAGTGACATCACTGAGGGTCTGAGACTACAGCCTATCAATTCACTGAGAACCAGTGACATCACTGAGGGTCTGAGACTACAGCCTATCAAATCACTTTGTGCCTCAGTTTAAGACATTAATCGTTAAACTTCTACAGTTTAGGACAATTTAACAAATTAACCTATAAAACCCTAGTTATTAAAGTTCTAATGGACATTTATGTAAATATAACAAACACCCTATAATTTAAAGTGATACAAAAGGTGTAATAGATCAAAGAAACCTTCGGTTCATTTTGACAATTAGACTATAATGACATCTTTGTTTTGCCAGCCTTGTTTGATTATTATCTATCTTGGCATCAGGACAATATCTCATTATTATAAAATGATACCAGGGATGTGACAGGTTTGAAACAACAAACATTAAACCAAAGTCAACGTAATGTAATTATTATAAACCAAGGATAGAAATGACACAAGGGAAACAATTACACAATTGATCACTGAACACATGGGTTATGGATTCCGAGGCAAATGCTTCAGATATAGCGCATTATATAACTCCAGCACACATTCAATCTGCCCTGCACTCTAAAGATCATAGCACTCAGTCACACAGCTAATTCCGCCGTCCGTGAGTTTTGGTGAGATGCCTGGAGAGGTAATGAACCGTTTAATGAATTAAATCACCCTTACTGGAAAAGCAACTGGGGCATTAAATGAATGCAATAGCTAAAGTACAAGTCCGAAAGTTTTAGAGCTCAATTAAGGACTTCTATCCGAATTAAAAAATTAACCAAAAAGTGTTTTGAAAAAAAATATTGTGAGAATTTTCTGTAACATCACTTGGGAAGGGGGTTATGAGATGTGAAACTTAGCACTGGATTTATGTTTAATACGCAACTATCACAACCAATAAACTTGCAGATTTAGCAGAATATGACAGTAAAAAAAAAAACACAGGGCCGCTCAGCTTCCTCAGATGTGTCTGTCGCCCGCACACAGCGGAGCTAGTCATCTTGAATGTTGATCCAATACAAATACCTCCCAACATTTAGACTTGCAAAAATGGGTCAAAAAAAAGACCCGCCCCATAACTGCCCACTTTGGGATAAAACTCCACCTACTTGCAGGTCTCACCCTTTTCTTAAGGTCTGCAAATCGGGAGAGCGGGGATGTATAAATAGAGAGCCAATCAATTCACTAGAAGTTGTGCCTCACGCCTCAGAGTTGTCAATAGGAGCTAGTGAGTTGACAGACACCGAGTACACTTTAAAGTGTATAATCAGCAATATTGCAGGAGTACTATAAAGTGTAGGGGAGGAGCCAATCCTCTATTATGTGTGTCACAGAAAGCCTGAAATTAGGAGTACGGTGATTCTGTCATGTTAACGTAAATACAAATATTTTATTCTCTTGGAAGAAGCTGTGTTACAATGTATCTTTCTACTATAGTCCATGAGCTGTGTTGTGGCCTATGTGCAGCATTACACATGACACAGACCATTACACTGTTTGGAGCAGAATAAGCACAAAGTAGTAGTTGGGGGCCCGTCGTTACAATACACGCCACAGTTTTCAGAAAACAGTTCTATATTAAAATATTTCCAGTGCTGTTCTCCCACTATTCCTCAGCTAAAATTTCTGTGCTTCTCTTTTCAGTGAAAAGGAGACAATTTGACTTGCACTTGTAATTTTTGAGTTTTCAGAGGTTTCACGTTTCAGAGTTTTTCCTTGTGAAAAAAACAGTACGCAGAGAAGACTTCTGTTATGGAGAAACCTGGTGCACAGGAAAAACAAGTGCTGTACTGTACAGAAAACAACAAGATGCTGATGTATTCAATAAAAGCACCTTTTTCATATGCACCGGTTTCCAGAAATGGCTCCTTACATCTGGGGTCCGTCATGCTGGTTCCTGGTGTAATGTTTCCCAGGTAACGTCCCCCGTCTGCAGATGACCTAACTGGAGTCCATTTCTTATTAGTGGGGTAAAACTACTGCATTTGCTGTCCAGATTTAAGAAGTCCTGGGGCAGCATAGAAGAAGCTGCGGATAATTATCTCCTACAAGCTACAAATAAGCCCGAGGTGACAAGATTCCAGGATCATGATCGTGTTACTACAGTCACACGCCCAACATCTACTTACAACTCAGGAGGAGAAATAATCTTCAGCAGGTTTCAACTGGCCGTTTACTACGAACCATAAACCCGGGATCCCTGCATTGTATGGATATGATATATTAAACCATAACACTAAGGGTAGATTTATTAAACATTCTAAAAAGGAAAAGTGGAAGTGTTGCCCATAGCAACCATTCAGATTCTAACTGTCATGTATCTAGTACATTCTACATTCTAGCGAGAACATGACTGGTTGCTATGGGCAACACCTCCACTTTACCTTTGTAGAATGTTTGATTAACCTATCCCAGGATATACTTTGACTATAAATACAGCATTACTTTTTGCATCTGACTTGTTAGCATAAATGCAGGATCTCAATGTGTCCTTGGTAAAGAGGCATTACAGTAAATATACTGAAAACATAATGTGTCTCAAGTTCACAGTTTTGCATCAGTGTACAAGCTTGAGGGTAACTTGCTCATAAAAGTAACTATTCAAACACCAGCCCCAAACCCCTGCAGTAGCAATACCTCCCCTTATAGACACAACTACCTGCAGTGTCTCTACCTGATTGCTCGTTTCATTAATGGCCTCCAGCAGTTTCTCCACAGCCGCTTGTAGCCGGGTGCTAATGCTGAGTATCTGAGCTTCATCTTCAGGACTCACATCTGTCCCACCAGCATCTCCTTTTGTGAACTGCAGGGGTACATCCAGGTCCTCCTCGGCTGCTTCTGGCCGGGTACCTGTCTCCTTCCCCCCGGCACTCGCATTCTCATCATCTGCATCAGGGACAAACATTATGATAATTAGGAACATAGTGAGATTACAGAGAAAAGTAGTCTATTAGTTTATTTTCATATGTATTCCAACAATGAGTGATATCTGTTACCCCAGTTCTGTGGCCTAGGTAATATCAGCCTTATAGACTCTGGGAACTCAATTCAGTCCAAATTCCTCGCACGTCACAATTTCGGGACCTGCAATGTAAATTGCTCCTGGAATGGGGGCTGAGTGCGCTCGTTGTTGCTCGATCCTTCTGGAGTTGACTAGTTTCCCCGGCATTCAGGGCGTACAGTGTAGTGCAAGGAAACTCATGCTGAATTGAATTGTCCTCTTAAAGAATGATGACCCCCAGTGACTGAATTATAATGTATAATGGGTGATTACTTTACAAAGTAATCACCCATTATACAAAGTAATAACTACTGAACAAATCATCTCTCAGGCACTGGATTAGTTCATGAAGATTCACCATTTCAATGTGTGTGTAGTGGTCACAATATCAGCTAAAATTATCTAATGAAGAATTATAAAATATCTCTATGATATTCTTCTTTAGGAAACCAAAATTATACAAAATAAAGATTAATTCAGCAAGTGTAATAATTCATATCCTACAATACTTGAGTATTTGGGGTATTCTGCATTTACTAGAGATAAACAGCCCTCTGCATCTTGTAGCAACATATGACTGTGAAACAAATAATCTGTGCTTAAGATTATAATGATATTGCCCAATTCACAGAGAAATACTAACTGTATATTGCATAAATTCACAAGTGCAAAATATTGGAATTTGCAATGATGGATATTTTAGAAACATTCATTTCTTATCTCTACAGCAAACAAAAACATTTTATTTTCAGTTCAAACAATTGTCTTCTGAAGGTGGAAGCCCTGCTAAGATTAGCAAGAGGTTGGTGCTTCCGAATAATTAAACTTAAGATATAATATATACATGCTTACTATAACGCATCCTTCTGTATATACATATAGAGAGGCTGTAAAAAGCATTCATCTTTGCACATCTGGACACTGCAGATCTCGCCCATACTACTAAAACATTCCTCGTGTTCCGTCAGGTCAGGTGGGCACCAGATTCAAATCATTCCACTGATGCTCAAAGGGACTAACATTTTGGCTTTGGCTGGGCCAGTTCTTTGTATTTTAGCCACTCCAACGTGCCTTTGCTATATGCTTTGGGGTTATTAGCCTGCCGAAATATAAATCTCCCAAGTCCTCCTTCCAGTTCTTGTTATCTGGGTCGCCCAGAAACTTTGTCAAATTTTTTTCTCACCCTCCAATAAAACATTAATTTGTGCAGTCCCAGGGCTCTTGTTAGGCAGCACAGCGGCACACTGGTTAGCATTGATGCTTCACGGTACTGGGATCAGGGGATCTATTCCGACCAGAGAGCTATAAGAACATTTTCAAAGACTCTCACTGTCGTTAAAGACTGGTGTTTTTCTACAACATTCTATCAGATTTAATTTGACTGTTCTTTGTTTTTCACGATGAAGTTCATTTGGAAATGATCTGGCCAACCTGTGGCTCTCCAGATGTTGTGAAACTACAAGTCCCAGCTTGCTTTGCCAGTATACATTCAGCAGATAGCTGGCAGGGAATGCTGGGAGATCTAGTTTCACAACATCTAGAGAGCCATAGGTTGGCCAGGCCTGCCCTATCTAATGTTGGACCTCTCACAGACAGGGGTATTTACTTTTAAATCAATTAAAACACCTTTAATGTACTATGGACTCTGCTGACGTCAACCAATTAATTATGAAGACAACATAATGAACCAGGGTTTATATAGGTTTATCTTAGCAAAAGAGTGGTTTACTGATGTCATTCATTACTGCCTGTTTTGTATTTAAGAAAAAGCATTAGAGCTGTTTTATGACATTTGTGCTGATCAGGGGTAAGAATTCCCAAATAAATTATTCTGATTCCATTACGAGAATAAATTGGGGAAAAATACCAAAGTGGGTCATGTTGTGTATAGTCACTGTATATTCCCTCCGATACTTACTGAGGGTTTGTTGTTTGTTTAACACTTTGCAAATAACAGCATTACAGACACCTACCAGATTGCACATATTTATAGCATATGGCAGTTTATACAGTATAGAATTGCTGATTGTCCTACATATGGAACTATACACCATGAGAATATTTTATCTGCCAACTTCCTTCTGTTTCATTTTCTTAAACGTATCTAATTATATTGGTTTCTTCACTTTATATATTTATCTGAACACTTCAGCTGTCCATACACAGAAGTGTGACTGGGTAAGTTCAGGAGTAATATTTATCTGATGCCAAATGTCCCTAATCTATTAGCTGCAATTATTCCTGTGATGTCTTATACTCAATAAATATTTACTCGTAAAGCTCAGAGAAGAAGTAATTAAAAATGCCAAAAAGTATATTTAATCTAATTCTGTAGACAGGACTTGGTGGGGATTGTCCACCGAGATAGTATTGGGTGTATTGTGATTCCATGCACCTGACAAGCAGCTAATTGTCTCCATTAAATGTCCATACGTATTACGTAAATGGTGATAGATGCCTGGAACAACCTATATGTACAAATAGTAAAAAGTAAATTACACAGAACAACAATGCCGTGTTACTAACGCTGACAAGTAATAGGAAGACTGACTGGAGGGACCTATTGGTCTCTACCTTATGTCATGCCTAAAGGAATCACATATATTCTCTCGTTCTCCCAGAATTTCCTGGAGACACCAAAATTTTGGGTACTCCCAGGACAGTAGGTCCCCTTCCCTGGATCCTGCTCAGTCCTCCTGCGGTATAGGCAGGGGCCGCGATAACGCCACTCACTGCGCAAGACGTCATGGGGGCTGCATCGCACCATCACTCCCCCCCATTGGACATCCTGTCCAGGATCTCCATTAGGGGAGATCTCAATAGTAGGCAATTATGCTTATATTACAAGGGATATCCAGCAGTATTGAACTTGACGTGTGTAGATTAACACAATATATATTTTTATTTATGATTGTGGAAGGGACTATTAGTATTACTATACATTGAAGAGATGATCCATAGATACATATATGTGTACAGCGCCACACAGTGTACAAAAGTGATAATTACACTGGGGAAGCTAAATTCCCATAATACTGACAGATCACGTCCTGAATAAACATGTGCTCTGCTTTATTTTACTTTCCTAGATTGAGTTTCCAGTGCAATCTAACATCCTATTGGCTACTACTGTAATGTTTACTGCCTCCTGTTATAATGTAATACACGTCTTGATGAACAGTAGACATGATTGATCGATTTATCTACTGATTATGACCATTCTGTGCAGGGCCGGATTAAGGTAATGGAGGCCCCTGGGCTAAGGGGGTCTGCATTCCCCCGTGAGGCTTCCCCTGTGAGCCGCCCCCCCACCAAGCGCTTACCTCCTTCTCCCGTCACTGTAGTCCTTCCATGGCGCGCTGTAAGCCCCTGAGGAGATCTCGCGAGAGTGAGACTCGTCTCACGAGATCTCCTCAGTAAGCAGATTACTGAGCGCTGGGGAAGGACTACAGTGCTCGGGCCAGGGGCACCCCCGCTCCCGAAACGATCAATAATGCTGCTGAGCACCTTCAAGGGCCCCCTGGATGCCGGAGGCCCCAGGGCTGTAGCCTCGGGTTAATCCAGCCCTGGTTCTGTGCCTCATTTTGCATTTGGGCTCAGAATTTGCACATTTCTACTGCAGAATTTGGAACTCCTGCATATTAGCAAACACTTTATATAGATTCAGACATCCGTTTTAGAGGTGCCAAGAAATGAAAACATGTAGTAACACTACGCTTTGTGATAGTTTATCGGAAAACAAACACCTTTATGCAATGTTACATTTAATGTATTCTGTATTTTAATCCAAATGCTTAAAGGCTTATTGAAGAAGAGTTTCATTCACAGGAGTATTTTACTAGTAACCCCACATCAGATGTCAGAACAGCAAGAGTCACGGGCATCGGACCACTGCCGTTCTACCATCCGAGGGGAGAGGGGTCTACTAGCAAGATACTCCTATGTGTGGACATTTCCTTTACCAAAATATAAAATGCCTCATGCCTCAGTGAGGTCACTAGTTCTCGGAAAACAGACATGAAAACCTTGTTCCTGGGAAGCATCTTACAAATACCGTAGGTTCCATAGATTGAGGTCCGCTGACTGCTTCACGGACCGCTCACCTGAGGTTAGGAACCAAATGTCCAGGCTGGCAGTGATTGGTTCCACATGTCTGTGCTTGCTGAGAAGATAAAACAAGCCGGGTCTTGCTGGCACACTACTGCACACAGACTGGTACACTCAGTAAGAGCGTAGCTGGTCCTAGGCCAGATACCAACCACTATGTGTCTCAAAGGCCACGCTGCAGTCTAGGAACTTCTTTATCAGCTGGAAGAAGTTACCTAAATACAGACAGGTCCCTATTTATAAACCACCCCTGAGCCTCATGCCATTGGCACAGAGCTCAATGCACCGACCTCTACTAAACCCTAAAAGAAGGCAGATCTCAGTGCTTTCACCTGAGCCCCCAGCTCCTTCCTGCTTTATTGTTAAGTTTGTTTTTTATAGCTTGTATCACTTATATACATGTATTATTTTAATTTATTAATTAAATTAATGGTGATGTGTGGCTCTTTTTAAGGTTAGAGGGCCCCCATGACAGTTCTGGTCTCTAGGACTAAAGCCACATGGACTTTCCCCAAAAGTGGTCCACCGAGTAGCTAAATGTTTTCGTAGACAATTGCATGCCTTTCCAGCTGTGCATGGGGAGATTAACATTCACTGAGTCATGGTGTGTGCTGGGAAGCTTCCCTGGTTGCTATGGGTTACATCATTGTGCTTTGTGTACCAGTTTCTATAAATATGTCCTAATACTCTCTCTCTGCTGGACTGCAGCATGGCGCCATCACAGACTGCTGACCTTCTACAGAGCACAGTGTGGTCTTCACGCTATAAGACCTAGCACAGCTCACTCCCTGGACAGCAGGTTTCATTTATTTTCACTAAACTGGAACTGAAATTTAGCATTTCCTGCAATTACGAATGTAGGCAGCAAATCACAGTAGTGTCAGCAGCACCTGTGACTTAGTCACCAACTGAAATCTCAGATATCTTCAAATCATATTTGTAACACGGATAGGGGTGTGGGCTAGGAGAGAGGGCCCAGAGGCCCCACCAGAAGCCAAACGGCTCCGTGGCACAAAGAAAAAAAAAAAAAAGGTTAAGAACCCCTGCTGTGCAGTGACCTTATCTGATGAGGCGCCAAACCTCTGTGATACAACAGGCAATGTGCCGGCTCACTACAGAATTAACTTGTCAAATGTTTACTTTTTATATTATTTATTTTATTTTTTAAGAGCATCAGTATTAATTAGGATCAATTGGTGGAGGTCGGCCCTCCGTATGGTTCACCATGTAAGTGACCGGTTTGACCCTTGTAGTAGGAGTAGTATATATGGGTGCCTACTGCTTTATAGATAATTATCTGTTCTTTTTATAAACTATGTGCTCTACATTGTTAAGGTGTTGCTGCGTGTGCCGTGTAATTGTCACAATCTTATGTATACTGCACAGTATCATTCCTATCGTCCGGTATGCAGGTTATCGTTCTCAGTGTCTGGTCTTATTCCATATGTATGGAGAACCTGTTCCTTTTGTTAGATATGTTTTTATATATAATGTTTCGTGGCGTTGCTGCGCGACCACTCGCACATCGCGGCGTTGCTGCGTGACCACTGGCACATCGCGGCGTTGCTGCGCGACCACTCGCACATCGCGGCGTTGCTGCGCGACCACTCGCACATCGCGGCGTTGCTGCGCGACCACTCGCACATCGCGGCGTTGCTGCGCGACCACTCGCACATCGCGGCGTTGCTGCGCGACCACTCGCACACCGCGGCGTTGCTGCGCGACCACTCGCACATCGCGGCGTTGCTGCGCGACCACTGGCACATCGCGGCGTTGCTGCGCGACCACTCGCACATCGCGGCGTTGCTGCGCGACCACTCGCACATCGCGGCGTTGCTGCGCGACCACTCGCACATCGCGGCGTTGCTGCGCGACCACTCGCACATCGCGGCGTTGCTGCGTGACCACACGCACATCGCGGCGTTGCTGCGCGACCACTCGCACATCGCGGCGTTGCTGCGGGACCACTCGCACTATGTGAAACTACATATTTGAAACTGCTTAAAATAATTGTTATGCTATTCTGCATTAGTTGTGTAATTGACACTGTGTATGTTCTTGATAAGGGTATTGTATTAAAAGATCAACTAAGGCCACTATTTAACATTAATATTACCCCAGAGAAGGCCGTAACTAGGGCTCTGCCAGGGGGACGACAGCCCAGGGCGCAACGCTGAAGGGTGGGGGAGCAGTTTATGAATATTTTAGGTACATTTGGTTAAAATTGAAGGAGGGCAATTGTCCTTCTCGCCCCAGAGTATTGCTGAGCTGAATGATATACATGCAATACCTGGAGCAATTTGGAAGGCAATAATAAAATAGGTCCACCATGCTCTCCCACTCCTCTGCAACAGGCTCCATGTTGGGAGGGAGGTGCTTCTCTAACTCCACAGACTAAGAGTGAGTGACAGTTTTGTAGACTTGCTTTGCAGAATCGCAGTGTGGATTCATACACAGGGCCAGGGCCAGTCTTACAGCACCCACAAAAACTCCAATCTTAGCTTTTCGACCTTTATCAGACCTCATGTGTCTGCTGGGTTTAAAATGTGAGAGGGGCTTCAGCTGTCTGTAATGAAGTGGGGAGGAATTACTTTTACTTTAATTTGGGGCTGTCCTGCTCCCTTACAGAAAATAATTAATACATTTTATTTTTGCATTTAAATTCACCTGCAATGATCATGTAGGTTAGTGGTGGAGATGAAAACGTAGCGCTTACAGTCCTCACATGCCGCGCCCAGCGTGCTAGTTATATTTAAGCCGTTATAACAGATCTATCTGCAGTATAGGTTAACACTTTAACATTTTTCTGGGTCCATAAATTTCATTAGATGGACTTAAGCAATTAGATTTGCTGTATATCTGCCAAGAATTCAAGAACATTAATGAAGTAAGTGCACCTTATTGCTAAGCAATATTCTAAACACTTCAGCCACTTATAAACCCGGTGGCATGTCCCAACACGCTTACACATCAATGTCCATGTGTGACTATAAACGTGAGCTTTTATACATCACAAATCAAGCAATAGAACAGACATGCCTTGTTAGGTTGTTACAGTCTGTTTAACTTTCTCTAAACAATAATCTATTACTATGTTGTCTTAAAAATTAAAAACAAAAAGCTCAACAGCTGAATTAAAGCAGAAATCCAACCAAAAATATAAATGTTGCTTTTGGTGGTGTTTGAGAAGATAAAATGAACGTCTAACCTTCCACTAGATCGCGGAGATCCTTGATACCACACTGTGAGGGGAGGCGGGAGAGCGGTCATCGATACACGCTCAGTATTATGCTGTATATTGTGGGCATGTATATACGGAGTACACTGTGGTTAATCTGATACTTGAACTGTATATATTTGGCGTTGGGATTGTACGAATAGCATTTACTTTTAGTCACATCGTGCGTACTAAGTGTTTATTTACTTTGTCTTACCTATTTATTTGTTTCAGCTTTACCCCACAAATATTCTTTTTTTTTGCCACAGTCCTTGGCTATTGCTAGGTTTATCTGCCATGCTGTACCGGATCTGGTATGGGAGGAAGTGACCGGATGGCAGGATGCAAGGAACCAGGTACAAGACAGGAGCAAGCGCAGGCAGCCATGTAGTCAAGTTAAACAGGCTGAAGTTGGTACAATCACAGACGTAGTCCGGACAAGCTTGTTCGTCACACAGGTAACAACTGTACAAGTGTCACAGGTACAAACCACAATAACCAGGCAAAAGAAATAACAAACCTCTGGGATTAAGTACCCCAGTGCTTCCTCCAATTAGTAAGATTAGAAACAGGTAATTCCTGGGAATAGTCTCTCAAGAACTGCTTTTCAAACGTCTGCTTTATTCTTACATGTGATCGGAATATCTGTCCGCTGAATACATTCCAATTGTTGGCACAACATTCTAACTTGGTATAAGAAGTATGAAGGACTATGACTTTTCTCTATTTAGTAGCGTTTTATTTTTCTTGTTCAATCTTTTCGCAGCACGTTCACATAGGCTCAAGAGGCAGCGAAACAGGGAATTATTTAAAACATGCACATTTTCTGTCCCCAAATGTCTAAATATATGGTTTTAACCTCATGGCTAGAAGGGTGGATATCTTCCTTTTAAAGAGGACACTGATAGAAAAGGCACAGTGGTGAGCATTGCTGGCTCTCAGTGTCTGATTCAGGACCCTATCTGTGTGGAGTTTGACTAATTCCCTGGAACTGCAGTGTAGTCAGAGTTAGGCTGAACCTTAGACTTACCAACTGCTCTGGTTCCATAAAATGATTACCCCCCCCCCACGCACACACCAATACATCCATGCCACCAAGTATCTAAGTAATGACAATTTGCCTGTGTAAAGTAAGTTCAGGAACATTTCAGAGACTAGTTTCATGTTCTTGGGGCCCTTCTGAAAATGTCAGTGTGACAACAAACATTCATTATAAGACTGCTACTTTATAAACCTTACCTGTGACAGTGATGCCCGCCGCAGGGACAGCCGCTAGCTCTTCCGGCTTGGCGCTCCACACAAACACCTTGGAAGCAGACTGGCGTCTTCCGGCTTTGTCTAGCAAGCTAAGAACATGTCGTCCTATGGTCTCTTCCACCGCACCCGTCGTCTTTACTATTTCCAGGAGAATCTTCAACAAATGTTTATTCGCCCTCTTCAGGCTTTTCCTACAGAGGCACAAATAAAGCAAGAGATTAATCACTATGCTTCTTAGCTAGTAACACAGAAGCGTGAGGGACATTTAATGCTTCAAGCACCTAAACAGCAGAATAAGTAATTGAAAACAGCCTATCGTAGCGCGTTTGTCTGTGCTACAATCCACAAATCACTGTAATCAAAGACCAAAACTACAATCAGACGCAACCAGAAGTAACGTTTGTTTATTTTTTAAAATGTATTAATGCAAGGTTTAGGCTTTACCAACTGTAAACTCAGTAGAGGGGTCACATTACATTGCACCCACTATGTTACCTGGGCAGCAATAAAACCCCTTCTCCATTTCCCCCCCCTCCCGTTCGCCAGCACTCCTAACCAGTAAAAATCATCACAAGGATGACTTAGGGGAGGGGGTGGGGAGGTGGCACTGCAGACACACAGCTCTGCCCGTCTGAATGTATTGTCATGCCCTCGCAATCACACCAGGAATTCAAACTCAATGATATTGGGTTTTTTGAGGCTGCGGTGGGGGCTGGATGTACAGAGAACTGCATATAAAGGAGGAGAGCCACAGAAAAGGTAAGTGTTGGATACACCCTGCTAGAGAGTATATCTAGCAAACAATTGGACAGAAGATAGGGATAGGATAGGGGTTATAGCTACAAAAACACACACTATTTTAACTTGATTCATTTGCAAAATGGACCTTAAGTCGGTTCAGATAGTTCTCTATCTGCATGAATCAGTAATATCCTGCAGTGTCTGAGTCTTCATTATTAAATTATACTGTAAATATAAAAATACCATTGAGAGCTATGTAAAATGAAACGCGGGGGGTTTCCATTCCCTTGAAGCCTTTAGCAAGCACCACACACAATATCATGTACTGTAATGAAAGTAACTTGGCCACGTGGACAGAAAATAAGGCTGTTGATTGATGTGACATTTACCCGTGTAAGCACATCCTGCTGCCAAAAATAGAAAACTGTCTGAATAAGCAGATTTACGGGTATTCTGTATGAAATGAACTTGTTCAGGTCCTCAATAATACTTCTATGACAGCATAGCGCCATCACTTCAACCGAAATACTGATGCTCTATTCAAAAAGAGATGGCCTTAGGGCTGGAGACGTGCTCCACAAAAGGGTCCTAATTATATAATCCCCAAAACACCGACAAGCAGCAGTATCATCATCATCATCATTTATTTATATAGCACCACTAATTCTGCAGCGCTGTACAGAGAACTCATTCACATCAGTCCCTGCCCCATTGGAGCTTACAGTCTAAATTCTCTACTATGGACACTCACACACACAGACAGACAGACAGACTGAGAGGGAGAGACTAGGGTCAATTTTTGATTGCAGCCAATTAACCTACCAGTATGTTTTTGGAGCGTGGGAGGAAACCGGAGCACCCGGAGGAAACCCACGCAAACACAGGGAGAACATACAAACTCCACACAGATAAGGCCATGGTCGGGAATCAAACTCATGACCCCAGTGAGGCTGACGTGCTAACCACTAGGCCACTGTGCTGCCCAGCAGTAGGTGTTCAATGGTCTCTGCCAACCAATATTTAATATTCTTAGTAATCCTTTATCCTCTATGACATCCATGGTAGTATGTGGGGGAGGTACAGTACGTTGTTCCAGTTAAACAACTTAAGACTTCTGTTTGCACTGTGTTTTCATTGGAACTGGGGTTGAATCATAACAACACACATACTAGACTGACATCATACTCATTAGAACACTTAGTATAGGAAAGAAACGAATGATGCATACAAATCTATGCTGTTACTTAGTAGCTTTAAACCTCAATTTAAAGCAGACCTGCACTGACTCACAACTGCACATGTTATATTTACTATGTGTTAAAGCTGTATTGTTTCTTTCAAACTCCATTTTCACATCTCTGCATGAAGTTAGCCCTCTTCTGGGCACATATAAATATTCATGAGTTTTAATCAGTGTTATGTCCTGGCAGGAGCATGCTGTAGAAGTCTGCCAGCTATCAAAACAGGCTTCTGATTGGCTCTGGATGATCACATGAAATCTTTAGCCTACATCAACACATAATCTATATAAACCCTAGGGCATTAGCCCTACCAGGTAGAAAAGGAGGTGCACAGTTTTCCAGCTTATTTTCTCAAAAATAAAAGTGTGTGTCATTAACTATACACCACAAGCTGGATGTACAATGTTACAATTTTCAAAACGACACATCCGCATTTCAATGGAATACAGGTGAATGGACCATCAAAGGCTGAAGTAAACGGAGAATATTATAGTGCTTACAGTGCTTCGGGTACCATAAGGGACATTATTTTTGCTAATTTGTTTTGGCATATTCTTTGCTATAAAATATTAGTGTGTTTAAAGCGTTTGCTCTGTTTTCGACTTCTTGTAGTGACACCAGACGGTGATAGACAACAACGGGCGTTTACCTCTCCTCATTGACGACCCACTCACACAAACTATTATTATCATCATCTTTTATTTACAAGGCGCCACAAGGGGTCCACAGCGCCGTACATCATGCTGTACTAGTCGCATCATCACTAGTGACGGCCAGAGGCTCTCCAGCCCAGCCCTTTCCCTTCATTCATACTCTCGTATGCCCTAGTTGCCTACCATGAGGTGGCGCCCCCTTGCTGCGGCTCATCCTACATGGCAATGGTTTCAAATCTCCCAGGAGCCACGAGGGAGGTCAGAAGAGAAATGAATAGATGGAAACAAGGCATTGGACCACTGGATAGTGTAACTTTCATGTTTAGCTATTTTTACTATATACCTTGGCTGGAATTATCCTTTTAAAGGAATTCTGATTTGTTTTTATTTCACGGCTTATTTATGTAATTAAGTTAATATCAATCTACTATTTACTTCTCCGCTCTATACCCCTGGTGTGTATAACTGTGCAGATGTTCACACTGCTGCTTGCTGTATCCAGGTGAAAGCGTTACTGTAAGGACCCTGGTATTAAATTTATTGTAAGGATTCTGCATACAATACACTGAGCTTGTCAAACCCCTGGGGCCAGGTCAAAAATACTATATTCAATTGTTATTATTCTGTTACCATTGTCTACGGCAGAGCCAGAAGTTTCCCACTCCAAGATCATAAGATAACCCTGAGCAGGTGCTCAATACATAGGTCAGCACACACACAGCAAGAGGGATTGTGTTATTTATCTACACTCCAAGACAACAGCAGGATTGTGTTATTTATACATACAGCAATAAAATTATAGTAAGCAGCAGGCCAAGGTAAGTATAGTCATGTGACACACACAACACACACACACCCCTCACTGCTGGGGTCACTCACACAGCCTGCACACACACCCCTAACCCCTGGTGTCAGTGTCAAAGCCTGCGCGCGCGCACACACGCACACACACACACACTCACCCTCACTGCTGGGGTCACTCACACAGCATACCTTTCACTACTGGGGTCACTCACACAGCATACCTCTCACTACTGGGGTCACTCACACAGAATACCTCTCACTACTGAGGTCACTCACACAGCATACCTCTCACTACTGGGGTCACTCACACAGCATACCTCTCACTACTGGGGTCACACACACAGCATACCTCTCACTACTGGGGTCACTCACACAGCATACCTCTCACTACTGGGGTCACTCACACAGCATACCTCTCACTACTGGGGTCACTCACACAGCATACCTTTCACTACTGGGGTCACTCACACAGCATACCTTTCACTACTGGGGTCACTCACACAGCATACCTCTCACTGCTGGGGTCACTCACACAGCATACCTCTCACTGCTGGGGTCACTCACACAGCATACCTCTCACTACTGAGGTCACTCACACAGCATACCTCTCACTACTGGGGTCACTCACACAGCATACCTCTCACTACTGAGGTCACTCACACAGCATACCTCTCACTACTGGGGTCACTCACACAGCATACCTCTCACTACTGGGGTCACTCACACAGCATACCTCTCACTACTGAGGTCACTCACACAGCATACCTCTCACTACTGAGGTCACTCACACAGCATACCTCTCACTACTGGGGTCACTCACACAGCATACCTCTCACTACTGGGGTCACTCACACAGCATACCTCTCACTACTGGGGTCACTCACACAGCATACCTCTCACTACTGGGGTCACTCACACAGCATACCTTTCACTACTGGGGTCACTCACACAGCATACCTCTCACTACTGGAGTCACTCACACAGCATACCTCTCACTACTGGGGTCACACACACAGCATACCTCTCACTACTGGGGTCACTCACACAGCATACCTCTCACTACTGGGGTCACTCACACAGCATACCTCTCACTACTGGGGTCACTCACACAGCATACCTCTCGCTACTGGGGTCACTCACACAGCATACCTCTCACTACTGGGGTCACACACACAGCATACCTCTCACTACTGAGGTCACTCACACAGCATACCTCTCACTACTGGGGTCACTCACACAGCATACCTCTCACTACTGGGGTCACTCACACAGCATACCTCTCACTACTGGGGTCACTCACACAGCATACCTCTCACTACTGGGGTCACTCACACAGCATACCTCTCACTACTGGGGTCACTCACACAGCATACCTCTCACTACTGAGGTCACTCACACAGCATACCTCTCACTACTGGGGTCACTCACACAGCATACCTCTCACTACTGGGATCACTCACACAGCATACCTCTCACTACTGGGGTCACTCACACAGCATACCTCTCACTACTGGGGTCACTCACACAGCATACCTTTCACTACTGAGGTCACTCACACAGCATACCTCTCACTACTGGGGTCACTCACACAGCATACCTCTCACTACTGAGGTCACTCACACAGCATACCTCTCACTACTGAGGTCACTCACACAGCATACCTCTCACTACTGAGGTCACTCACACAGCATACCTCTCACTACTGGGGTCACTCACACAGCATACCTCTCACTACTGAGGTCACTCACACAGCATACCTCTCACTACTGGGGTCACTCACACAGCATACCTCTCACTACTGAGGTCACTCACACAGCATACCTCTCACTACTGAGGTCACTCACACAGCATACCTCTCACTACTGGGGTCACTCACACAGCATACCTTTCACTACTGGAGTCACTCACACAGCATACCTCTCACTACTGGGGTCACACACACAGCATACCTCTCACTACTGAGGTCACTCACACAGCATACCTCTCACTACTGAGGTCACTCACACAGCATACCTCTCACTACTGGGGTCACTCACACAGCATACCTCTCACTACTGGGGTCACTCACACAGCATACCTCTCACTACTGGGGTCACTCACACAGCATACCTCTCACTACTGGGGTCACTCACACAGCATACCTCTCACTACTGGGGTCACTCACACAGCATACCTCTCACTACTGGGGTCACTCACACAGCATACCTCTCACTACTGGGGTCACTCACACAGCATACCTCTCACTACTGGGGTCACTCACACAGCATACCTCTCACTACTGGGGTCACTCACACAGCATACCTCTCACTACTGAGGTCACTCACACAGCATACCTCTCACTACTGAGGTCACTCACACAGCATACCTCTCACTACTGGGGTCACTCACACAGCATACCTCTCACTACTGGGGTCACTCACACAGCATACCTCTCACTACTGGGGTCACTCACACAGCATACCTCTCACTACTGGGGTCACTCACACAGCATACCTCTCACTACTGGGGTCACTCACACAGCATACCTCTCACTACTGGGGTCACTCACACAGCATACCTCTCACTACTGAGGTCACTCACACAGCATACCTCTCACTACTGAGGTCACTCACACAGCATACCTCTCACTACTGGGGTCACTCACACAGCATACCTCTCACTACTGGGGTCACTCACACAGCATACCTCTCACTACTGAGGTCACTCACACAGCATACCTCTCACTACTGGGGTCACTCACACAGCATACCTCTCACTACTGGGGTCACTCACACAGCATACCTCTCACTACTGGGGTCACTCACACAGCATACCTCTCACTACTGGGGTCACTCACACAGCATACCTCTCACTACTGGGGTCACTCACACAGCATACCTCTCACTACTGAGGTCACTCACACAGCATACCTCTCACTACTGAGGTCACTCACACAGCATACCTCTCACTACTGGGGTCACTCACACAGCATACCTCTCACTACTGGGGTCACTCACACAGCATACCTCTCACTACTGGGGTCACTCACACAGCATACCTCTCACTACTGGGGTCACTCACACAGCATACCTCTCACTACTGGAGTCACTCACACAGCATACCTCTCACTACTGGGGTCACTCACACAGCATACCTCTCACTACTGGGGTCACTCACACAGCATACCTCTCACTACTGAGGTCACTCACACAGCATACCTCTCACTACTGAGGTCACTCACACAGCATACCTTTCACTACTGGGGTCACTCACACAGCATACCTCTCACTACTGGAGTCACTCACACAGCATACCTCTCACTACTGGGGTCACTCACACAGCATACCTCTCACTACTGGGGTCACTCACACAGCATACCTCTCACTACTGGGGTCACTCACACAGCATACCTCTCACTACTGGGGTCACTCACACAGCATACCTCTCACTACTGGGGTCACTCACACAGCATACCTCTCACTACTGAGGTCACTCACACAGCATACCTCTCACTACTGGAGTCACTCACACAGCCTACCTCTCACTACTGAGGTCACTCACACAGCATACCTCTCACTACTGGGGTCACTCACACAGCATACCTCTCACTACTGGGGTCACTCACACAGCATACCTCTCACTACTGAGGTCACTCACACAGCATACCTCTCACTACTGGGGTCACTCACACAGCATACCTCTCACTACTGAGGTCACTCACACAGCATACCTTTCACTACTGGGGTCACTCACACAGCATACCTTTCACTACTGGGGTCACTCACACAGCATACCTCTCACTACTGGGGTCACTCACACAGCATACCTCTCACTACTGAGGTCACTCACACAGCATACCTCTCACTACTGGGGTCACTCACACAGCATACCTCTCACTACTGAGGTCACTCACACAGCATACCTCTCACTACTGGGGTCACTCACACAGCATACCTCTCACTACTGAGGTCACTCACACAGTATACCTCTCACTACTGGGGTCACTCACACAGCATACCTCTCACTACTGGGGTCACTCACACAGCATACCTCTCACTACTGGGGTCACTCACACAGCATACCTCTCACTACTGAGGTCACTCACACAGCATACCTCTCACTACTGAGGTCACTCACACAGCATACCTCTCACTACTGGGGTCACACACACAGCATACCTCTCACTACTGGGGTCACTCACACAGCATACCTCTCACTACTGGGGTCACTCACACAGCATACCTCTCACTACTGGGGTCACTCACACAGCATACCTCTCACTACTGAGGTCACTCACACAGCATACCTCTCACTACTGAGGTCACACACAGCATACCTCTCACTACTGGGGTCACTCACACAGCATACCTCTCACTACTGGGGTCACTCACACAGCATACCTCTCACTACTGAGGTCACTCACACAGCATACCTCTCACTACTGGGGTCACTCACACAGCATACCTTTCACTACTGGAGTCACTCACACAGCATACCTCTCACTACTGAGGTCACTCACACAGCATACCTCTCACTACTGAGGTCACTCACACAGCATACCTCTCACTACTGGGGTCACTCACACAGCATACCTCTCACTACTGGGGTCACTCACACAGCATACCTCTCACTACTGGGGTCACTCACACAGCATACCTCTCACTACTGAGGTCACTCACACAGCATACCTCTCACTACTGGGGTCACTCACACAGCATACCTCTCACTACTGGGGTCACTCACACAGCATACCTCTCACTACTGGGGTCACTCACACAGCATACCTCTCACTACTGGGGTCACTCACACAGCATACCTCTCACTACTGGGGTCACTCACACAGCATACCTCTCACTACTGGGGTCACTCACACAGCATACCTCTCACTGCTGGGGTCACTCACACAGCATACCTCTCACTACTGAGGTCACTCACACAGCATACCTTTCACTACTGGAGTCACTCACACAGCATACCTCTCACTACTGAGGTCACTCACACAGCATACCTCTCACTACTGGGGTCACTCACACAGCATACCTCTCACTACTGGGGTCACTCACACAGCATACCTCTCACTACTGGGGTCACTCACACAGCATACCTCTCACTACTGAGGTCACTCACACAGCATACCTCTCACTACTGGGGTCACTCACACAGCATACCTCTCACTACTGGGGTCACTCACACAGCATACCTCTCACTACTGGGGTCACTCACACAGCATACCTCTCACTACTGGGGTCACTCACACAGCATACCTCTCACTACTGGGGTCACTCACACAGCATACCTCTCACTACTGGGGTCACTCACACAGCATACCTCTCACTGCTGGGGTCACTCACACAGCATACCTCTCACTACTGAGGTCACTCACACAGCATACCTTTCACTACTGGAGTCACTCACACAGCATACCTCTCACTACTGAGGTCACTCACACAGCATACCTCTCACTACTGGGGTCACTCACACAGCATACCTCTCACTACTGGGGTCACTCACACAGCATACCTCTCACTACTGGGGTCACTCACACAGCATACCTCTCACTACTGGGGTCACTCACACAGCATACCTCTCACTACTGGGGTCACTCACACAGCATACCTCTCACTACTGGGGTCACTCACACAGCATACCTCTCACTACTGAGGTCACTCACACAGCATACCTCTCACTACTGGGGTCACTCACACAGCATACCTTTCACTACTGGGGTCACTCACACAGCATACCTTTCACTACTGGGGTCACTCACACAGCATACCTCTCACTACTGGGGTCACTCACACAGCATACCTCTCACTACTGGGGTCACTCACACAGCATACCTCTCACTACTGGGGTCACTCACACAGCATACCTCTCACTACTGGGGTCACTCACACAGCATACCTCTCACTACTGAGGTCACTCACACAGCATACCTCTCACTACTGAGGTCACTCACACAGCATACCTCTCACTACTGGGGTCACTCACACAGCATACCTCTCACTACTGGGGTCACTCACACAGCATACCTCTCACTACTGGGGTCACTCACACAGCATACCTCTCACTACTGGGGTCACTCACACAGCATACCTCTCACTACTGAGGTCACTCACACAGCATACCTCTCACTACTGGGGTCACTCACACAGCATACCTCTCACTACTGAGGTCACTCACACAGCATACCTCTCACTACTGGGGTCACTCACACAGCATACCTCTCACTACTGGGGTCACTCACACAGCATACCTCTCACTACTGGGGTCACTCACACAGCATACCTCTCACTACTGGGGTCACTCACACAGCATACCTCTCACTACTGAGGTCACTCACACAGGATACCTCTCACTACTGGGGTCACTCACACAGCATACCTCTCACTACTGGGGTCACTCACACAGCATACCTCTCACTACTGAGGTCACTCACACAGGATACCTCTCACTACTGAGGTCACTCACACAGCATACCTCTCACTACTGAGGTCACTCACACAGCATACCTTTCACTACTGGGGTCACTCACACAGCATACCTCTCACTACTGAGGTCACTCACACAGCATACCTCTCACTACTGGGGTCACTCACACAGCATACCTCTCACTACTGGGGTCACTCACACAGCATACCTCTCACTACTGAGGTCACTCACACAGCATACCTCTCACTACTGGGGTCACTCACACAGCATACCTCTCACTACTGAGGTCACTCACACAGCATACCTCTCACTACTGGGGTCACTCACACAGCATACCTCTCACTACTGAGGTCACTCACACAGCATACCTCTCACTACTGAGGTCACTCACACAGCATACCTCTCACTACTGGGGTCACTCACACAGCATACCTCTCACTACTGAGGTCACTCACACAGCATACCTCTCACTACTGGGGTCACTCACACAGCATACCTCTCACTACTGGGGTCACTCACACAGCATACCTCTCACTACTGGGGTCACTCACACAGCATACCTCTCACTACTGGGGTCACTCACACAGCATACCTCTCACTACTGAGGTCACTCACACAGCATACCTCTCACTACTGAGGTCACTCACACAGCATACCTCTCACTACTGGGGTCACTCACACAGCATACCTCTCGCTACTGGGGTCACTCACACAGCATACCTCTCACTACTGGGGTCACTCACACAGAATACCTCTCACTACTGGGGTCACTCACACAGCATACCTCTCACTACTGGGGTCACACACACAGCATACCTCTCGCTGCTGAGGTCACTCACACAGCATACCTCTCACTACTGGGGTCACTCACACAGCATACCTCTCACTACTGGGGTCACTCACACAGCATACCTCTCACTACTGGGGTCACACACAGCATACCTCTCACTACTGAGGTCACTCACACAGCATACCTCTCACTACTGGGGTCACACACAGCATACCTCTCACTACTGGGGTCACTCACACAGCATACCTCTCACTACTGGGGTCACTCACACAGCATACCTCTCACTACTGAGGTCACTCACACAGCATACCTCTCACTACTGAGGTCACTCACACAGCATACCTCTCACTACTGGGGTCACTCACACAGCATACCTCTCACTACTGGGGTCACTCACACAGCATACCTCTCACTACTGAGGTCACTCACACAGCATACCTCTCACTACTGGGGTCACTCACACAGCATACCTCTCACTACTGAGGTCACTCACACAGCATACCTCTCACTACTGAGGTCACTCACACAGCATACCTCTCACTACTGAGGTCACTCACACAGCATACCTCTCACTACTGGGGTCACTCACACAGCATACCTCTCACTACTGGGGTCACTCACACAGCATACCTCTCACTACTGGGGTCACACACACAGCATACCTCTCACTACTCAGGTCACTCACACAGCATACCTCTCACTACTGAGGTCACTCACACAGCATACCTCTCACTACTGGGGTCACTCACACAGCATACCTCTCACTACTGAGGTCACTCACACAGCATACCTCTCACTACTGGGGTCACTCACACAGCATACCTCTCACTACTGAGGTCACTCACACAGCATACCTCTCACTACTGGGGTCACTCACACAGCATACCTCTCACTACTGGGGTCACTCACACAGCATACCTCTCACTACTGGGGTCACTCACACAGCATACCTCTCACTACTGAGGTCACTCACACAGCATACCTCTCACTACTGGGGTCACTCACACAGCATACCTCTCACTACTGGGGTCACTCACACAGCATACCTCTCACTACTGAGGTCACTCACACAGCATACCTCTCACTACTGGGGTCACTCACACAGCATACCTCTCACTACTGAGGTCACTCACACAGCATACCTCTCACTACTGGGGTCACTCACACAGCATACCTCTCACTACTGGGGTCACTCACACAGCATACCTCTCACTACTGGGGTCACTCACACAGCATACCTCTCACTACTGAGGTCACTCACACAGCATACCTCTCACTACTGGGGTCACACACAGCATACCTCTCACTACTGGGGTCACTCACACAGCATACCTCTCACTACTGGGGTCACTCACACAGCATACCTCTCACTACTGGGGTCACTCACACAGCATACCTCTCACTACTGAGGTCACTCACACAGCATACCTCTCACTACTGGGGTCACTCACACAGCATACCTCTCACTACTGAGGTCACTCACACAGCATACCTCTCACTACTGAGGTCACTCACACAGCATACCTCTCACTACTGGGGTCACTCACACAGCATACCTTTCACTACTGAGGTCACTCACACAGCATACCTCTCACTATTGGGGTCACTCACACAGCATACCTCTCACTACTGAGGTCACTCACACAGCATACCTCTCACTACTGGGGTCACTCACACAGCATACCTCTCACTACTGAGGTCACTCACACAGCATACCTCTCACTACTGGGGTCACACACACAGCATACCTCTCACTACTGGGGTCACTCACACAGCATACCTCTCACTACTGGGGTCACTCACACAGCATACCTCTCACTACTGGGGTCACTCACACAGCATACCTCTCACTACTGGGGTCACTCACACAGCATACCTCTCGCTACTGGGGTCACTCACACAGCATACCTCTCACTACTGAGGTCACTCACACAGCATACCTCTCACTACTGGGGTCACTCACACAGCATACCTCTCACTACTGAGGTCACTCATACAGCATACCTCTCACTACTGAGGTCACTCACACAGCATACCTCTCACTACTGGGGTCACTCACACAGCATACCTCTCACTACTGGGGTCACTCACACAGCATACCTCTCACTACTGAGGTCACTCACACAGCATACCTCTCACTACTGAGGTCACTCACACAGCATACCTCTCACTACTGGGGTCACTCACACAGCATACCTCTCACTACTGGGGTCACTCACACAGCATACCTCTCACTACTGGGGTCACTCACACAGCATACTTCTCACTACTGAGGTCACTCACACAGCATACCTCTCACTACTGAGGTCACTCACACAGCATACCTCTCACTACTGGGGTCACTCACACAGCATACCTCTCACTACTGGGGTCACTCACACAGCATACCTCTCACTACTGAGGTCACTCACACAGCATACCTCTCACTACTGGGGTCACTCACACAGCATACCTCTCACTACTGGGGTCACTCACACAGCATACCTCTCACTACTGGGGTCACTCACACAGCATACCTCTCACTACTGGGGTCACTCACACAGCATACCTTTCACTACTGAGGTCACTCACACAGCATACCTCTCACTACTGGGGTCACTCACACAGCATACCTCTCACTACTGAGGTCACTCACACAGCATACCTCTCACTACTGGGGTCACTCACACAGCATACCTTTCGCTGCTGGGGTCACTTGAAGGGATCTCACCATCCTCCACCTTCCTTTCTCCATCTTCTTGCCCACACTCCCACACTTGATCTGTTCTCTCTGGCTGAGAAACTGGTTCATCCTGGGTCAGTTTTTGCAAAGGTAAGTAGGAGAAAAGAGACAGGAAGCCAGTCATTCCGGAGTCAGCATGAAGAATCAGACATAAACCCGGTCACCCACTTTCTTTTAAAAATACCGACAACTTTCCCTGATAATTCTGTTTACTTTAAACCAAAAAAACAAAAAAAACAAAGCTTAAAGCAAAACAGCATTCCTCTCTAAATATAAAACATGTCATTAGCATGCAGTGAAGTGACATTGCTGCAGTCCACAGACAGACACTCCCGACAACACTACGGTAACCATAGATGGAGCCAATCTGTCATATACACACTGAAACTCCACCTCTCCCACTGCTATCACAACACAAGAGCTATAACTTGATACTCAGAGAAAAATAAACAGTGTAATTTGGAACGTTAGACTGTAGAGTTCAGCACTCAGCATCCAGACATGATCATACCTGTGTCTGAGAGCTGTTATCCTGCACAGCAGAAACCCGCGTCCGTCCACTGACTTCAGCGCAGGTCTGTTTCATGGACTCCAGCTCATCCAGCAGTATCTTCTCTCTCTCCGTCACCTGATTTTCACTGATCGCCGATGCGTTCTGAACATATTACATTCATTTCACTTCCTTGCTAAATAATTTATCATTTCCAAAATTAAAACTTAAATGCCTATTTGTCTATCATATGGAGAGTATTGAAAGAAAAGATCCTGGGTTGGAGGCTAGGATTCATTCACAAAATTAGCAGACAGAAGCAAAAGGTCAGCGAAGGTCAGCCTAACCATTCTGCCCCCTGCTCTGATGTTGTCAGAATTCTGGCAACTAGGTATATCAAGCTATCCGTATAATGGTATGTACTAAGTGTAACATAGATATATACCACTACCTTTACCCAGTTTATATAATACAGCACTGAGGAAACCAAGGCCCTATGCACGTTAGGGATCACAGAGATGCTCTGTGTCTATAATCCCAACAGATTACTACTGTACAATCTCTTTTATATTCTCTGATAAAATATTTAGCTTTATAATTGTTCCAGCCCTCTACATGTGTGAAAGCCTGTTAATTATTGCTCACTAAAATGCAATCTCATTTATTGCAACGCATTTTAGTTCTCCCTCTTATACTCTGAAAAAAAGTGCATTATAAAATGTATTCATTCCATTATCAGTCACCCTATTTAACTTCCCACCGGTATAGCAACGTTTTTGACCTTTCTATATAATGTCTTTGTAATTTTTTCCTGTAAGCCATCAAAGATTTTATTGTTATAATATTTTTTGCTGTATTATTTTAAGCACACAAAAGAATCAAATATAATGACCAACGCAGGATAACTTTCTTACAATGCAAATCTAATGTTCAGAATGAGAGTATTCCTGTGACGGCAGAGTTCCTCCTACCTCTGCTAGTTGTGCCCGGAGCCTGTGCAGCTCGGACAGGAGTTGTTCTTGGTCGTACATCTGTCTCTCCAGCTGAGCTGTATGAGCCAGTCTCAGGGCCTCCGCAGCTTGCTGGTATTCCTGTTCCTGCTTCACCAGTTCTTGTGCCATTTCCTCCACACGCTCCTCATACATATCCCTGAACTTGGCGCTCTCGGCACCCATTGCGACCATTTGGTTGTAGTCCTGCAACATGACAATTATTTCAGGTCATTTCCATCACGTCATTTAGCGACTTCTCAAATTCCATTTACATGTAGAAAAAGCTACCTATCGCTGTCCCCTTATATCTGGCGTTGGAACTCTATAAATATATATTTGGTTGGCTCATTAAAAACATTTAAAATCATATTTCGCTTTAATGTTACCAAACTGTGGTGAAGCACAACTTCCTTATTATTTGAAGATGTTGGGATTTTTTTTACCATTTAGGTTGCAACAAGTTTAATGTATGAACGTTGTTTCATATACAACTGCATTTGACACCACATTTTTCCTTCACCAGTTAAATCACTACTTGCTCTATTGGGGACCCTGTTCCTTCCACTATATAATTTAAAGCCTGTGGATTGCCTCTGTTCTCATCATCATCATCAACAATTGGGAACAAACACAGCAATAATACAATACTGGGAAATACAAACAGACAGAGAGGTAAGAGTGCCCTGCTCGCAAGCTTACAATGAAACACAAGGGCACGTGCTACATCATATTGCACATTGGACCAGCTAGAATGCAAAGGTAAAAAGTATTCAGTGAGCTGTGTGATCAGTCACACAGCAATTGGTCAGAGGGTTGTTGTTTTGAGTTAGCTGTGTAGAAGGTGGTAATAGGGTAATCTAGGGAGATTAAGATGCTGGTTGAGGAATATTATAAACTTGTCTGAAGTGGTGGGTTTTCAGAGAACGCTTGAAGACTAGAGGAAAATCTTACTGTGCGAGGGAGGGAATTCCACAAAGTGGGTGCAGCCCGAAAAAAAGTGCTGTAATCGGGAATGGGAGTATGTGATGAGAGTGGAAGAGAGACGCAGATCTTGTGAAGAGCGGAGGTGTCGAGTTGGGAGATATTTTGAGACAAGTGAAGAGATGTATGTCGGTGCAATTTTGCTGACGGCCTTGTATGTTAGTAGAAAAAATTTATATTGGATTCGTTGAAATACGGGCAACCAATGTAGAGACTGACAGAGTGGCTCAGCAGAGGAAGAACGATTTGCAAGGAAAATCAATCTAGCCGATGTGTAAAAAATAGATTGTAGCGGTTCAAGTCTGATTTTGGGAAGACCAGTAAGGAGGGAATTGCAATAGTCGATGCAGGAGATGATGAGTGCATGAATTAAGGTTTTTGCAGTGTCTTGTGTCAGATATGTGCATATTCTGGAAAAGGTCTTTAGATGTATGTAACATGATTTAGAGTCGATGGAGGGAATAAATGATAGTTGTGAGTCAAGGATTACACCTAGGCAGCGAGCTTGTGGGGTGGGATTTATGGTCATGTTATCAACAGAAATAGAAATGTCAGGCAGGAAGCTTCTGTTTTTGGGTGGAAATATTATTAATTCAGTTTTTGAAAGATTGAGTTTGAGTTGGCGAGAGGACATCCAAGATGAAATGGGAGAAAGACAGTCAGTAACGCGAGACCACACAGATGGTGAAAGATCAGGAGAGGATAGATAGATTTGTGTATCATCCGCATAGAGATGATACTGAAATCCAAAAGGAGCTTATTAGTTTTCCAAGAGAAGTGGTGTAGATAGAGAATAGCAGAGGACCTAGGACTGAGCCTTGTGGTACTCCAACTGATAAAGGAAGTGGAGCAGAGATGGATCCAGAGAAATTAACACTGAAAACGTGATTAGATAGGTAGGATGAGAACCAGGATAGGACAGTGCCTTCAAGACCTAGGGATTGTAGCGTTTGTATGAGGAGAGAGTGGTCAACAGTGTCAAATGCAGCAGAGAGATCCAGGAGAATTAGAAGAGAGTAATGGCCTTCACTTTTTGCTGTGATCAAATCCTTGACAACTTTGGTCAGCGCAGTCTCTGTGGAGTGTTGAGGGCAAAAGCCTAACTGAAGAGGATCCAATAGGTTGTTTGCTGTAAGAAAGTGTGTGAGGCGAGTGTAGGCTATTTTCTCGAGAAGCTTGAAGGGGCATGGGAGCTGAGAGATGAGGCGGTAATTTGAGAGAGAGTTTGGGTCAAAATTTTGTTTTTTTAAGATAGGAGTAATCAATGCATGCTTGAATAGTGATGGAAAAATACCAGTAGAGAGAGATAGATTACAAATTTTAGTTAGAGGTGGAATAAGCACAGGAGACAGGGACCTACCAATTTGTGAGGGAATGGGATCAAGAGGACAGGAGGTAGAGTAGGAAGACAAGAAGAGAGTAGAAACTTCCTCTTCATTTGTGGGATCAAATGAAGAGTGTGTCAGAGGGTGCTACAAAGGAATTGAGCGGATTGCTAGTCGAGGGAGATGATACCATTTCAAGTCTGATCTTATCTATTTTGTCCTTGAAATAGGAAGCAAGATCCTGGGCACTGATGGTAGTCTCAGGGTTTGGGGTGGGAGGATTAAAAAGGCGTTTGAACTTAGAAGCCTGAGCATAGATGAGAGATTGGAAGTATGTTTGTTTTGCAGTGTCCAGAGAATTTCTACAGGAGTGGTAGATACCAGTATATGTGATAAAATCATTAGAAGTACAAGATTTACGCCAGTGACGTTCTGCTTTATGAGAAATGTTTTGTAGAGTTTGTGTTACTTTAGTGTGCCACGGTTGGCAACGAAGTATACGCGGAGTATGTAGGGTCACTGGAGCCACTTGATCAAAGGCAGTTGCTATGGTTTGGTGCAAATGTGGTACTGCCTGATCAGGTGTTGGAGAGAGGTGGAAAACTTTTCAAGATCAACAGAGTTGATATTCCTGCGGTTGTGAGGAGGCTTGGAAGAGTTTGACACTAGGGAGGGTAAAGAACTGGGGGTGAGCGAGTAGCTAATAAGGTGATGATCCGAGAGGGGGAAAGGAGTGGTAAGGAAATAAGAAACTGAGCATAGTCTAGAGAAAACAAGATCGAGACAGTGGCCATTGTGAAGAGTAGCGGATTACATCCACTGGGAGAGGTCAAGTGAGGATCTTGCATCATGACACTGCCCCTGTCATATGCAGTCCTGAGTGGACAGAGTTATTCCTGATAGCATACTGGCCTCAACACCCTATTCTATGTGTTAATTGACATGATTATTGTTCTGCATTTAGAGATTTCTTTGGAACACAGACTGTCTTTTAAACCTAAGCTAGAAACGATCCCTTCAGTTTCCAACAATCATTTGGTTATACTTTATCAACGTTCTATGTTGTGACGAAAAGAGCTTGATATCTCCTCAACCAGCATGTCCCTCATTTCTCACAAAATGTTTACATTTACAACATGTACTTTTCATAGCCCTATTTATGTTCCCCAGCTCACCAGAGTACAAATGCAGTGTCTAATTACATGTGGACATTGTAGCTCATTGTAAATATGTATATTGCTTATTTTATATGGTTGATATTGCGGTGAAGCTGTTATTCATTGTTCTTAAAGTAAAGCCAGGTGGGTTATGGGTAAGGATCAAGTTATATCTGGAGGTGGAAAAGGCCAATTAGTATTGTTTGTCCTCCACAGGACTGGGCCAGACATTCTGTCAGGGGCACAGCAAGGGAGCTACTGTGGAAGGACAGACAGCTCATCTTCACTCTCCCTCCAACCCCCTGATCCAGTACTCACAAATGTTTAATAGAGAGAGAGAGTCAAGGGGATGCCCAGGGAGGGGAAAGCGCTGTGGAAATTTGACCCTGGATATAAGGAACCACTTGAGGGGAGGAAGGTTGTCGATTCCATGAATTGATTCCTGGAAGGTGCAAGGTATGGTGTTGAGTTTGTGTTCTCTACTAGTGGACTACATCTGTAGATCCAGGGGCTTCAAGTCAGGATAGCCAGATGACTAACTTCTTAAGCTAGTGGGGAAAGGGACAGATGATGTGGTAAACCTACCTGGAATTTATTTGCTACTTGTATATAATATTCTACAGTTGTTGTTTTTTTCACAATAAATGTACTGTTGAACTTTTCTAACTGCATTTGCATGAGTGACTATAGAATCCTTAGAAGGTACTGGGTAGGCTTCCCTGGTATAGTAAGACACCCCTGGGTGGCCAGCCAGTGTGAAGTGGGTAGAATTGGGCCACAAAACCTGGTATCCTCACATGTGCAAATAACCGAGTTCATACACCCCAACATACCCGACTGGGGAATCAGGACAGGGGGATTGCCCACATCATGATGGGGGGGGGGGAAGGGCATGTCTAGTGGTTGAGACCAAATTTCATCTCAGTGGCCCTGCTAGGCAGTTGTGGGTGTCAGATTTTATAAAACAGAAACTAAAGTGTGCAATACATGGTCTACGCCAAGCCCCCACCACCAGTTCATAATCCCGACATACTTAAGCTAGGACGGAGCATCGTGAGTAACTCTTCATGTTACTCAGTTCCAGCTGCTGATGTCAGACAATACAGTGGTCGGGAACAAACATATTAAACAGCTGCTGGTAAAAGTACGGTACATACTCTCTGCTGGAGAGTACATCAACCAAACCATACATGTAGGATAGGGGTTATATTTGCAAAATAGAGCATAACCATTACAGTAAATTTATGTATACTAAGCTCTGCAACATTGCTATGTAATATATCATCTTGTCGCAGCAGATAAACATCCACAATTTGATCATTAAATGACAGCTAGGACGCCCAGAATTTTTATAAAGAAAACCCGAGGCATCTTCGGATCAGATGCTTCCTTAGGGTGTAGTATCCAGCCCATGCATTTGGGCCATATATGAAGTCCTCACCTATAGGAAACGTTTAGCAGTTATATGGGGTTTAATTTTGATGCATCACAAGTCCCAATTGTGAAAAACTAAGCATTATTAATTACATTTCAGATGCAAAAAAATGGAATTATCTTGGGATATATACCAATATCAATTGCAACACACAATCATTCATCACTAGACATATAATGACTTAAAAACTTGGAGGAATTCTTGATATACATTCATTTTATTTTATTAAGGATTATCTGACAGCCAAGAAAAACCATTATACTCTCCTTTGCTTTCTCTTGCTCTAAATTT
This sequence comes from Mixophyes fleayi, assembly GCF_038048845.1. Lineage (NCBI taxonomy): Eukaryota > Metazoa > Chordata > Amphibia > Anura > Limnodynastidae > Mixophyes > Mixophyes fleayi. The sequence continues at coordinate 23,109,748 of NC_134406.1, forward strand.
GACCTGAAGTAAAAGCTAGAACTTCCACAATTTCCACCTTTAAGCAATGCAAAGAAAAAATATCCATAAACGATGAATGATCCCAACCAGTTCACTAATAACTGACAGTGGACAAGAACTACACAACATATACATAGAGAAAATAAAAGACTGTCAATATATTATACAATCCTAATTTACCAGCGCATAGTAGAAAGCAAATATAACCAATTTATTGAATAGCACGTGCTACTTACAGCGCAATGCAGTACACCCGGACCACTCTGCTCTCACTGACTGAGAAATACTTTCTGACTATTGCTCACTACCTGAACAAATATTTGACTTTCTTATACCAACAAGACACTTTTCCGACACAATTTACACTTTTTTCCCTAGAATCATGTGCTAATTTAATTGTTCAATCATTTGTGACAACAAATCACTTTGCATTGACAATAAGTTCTGCGGAGGCTACATGAAAAAAGAGACAGTATTTAACTTATGTGCAAAATAGAAAACTAATTTGTACCCCTTGCATTGTAACATGGTTTTGTCCAGGAGACTTAAGTTAGAAATTTCCTGCCTAAGTTCCTTAATGAATCAGGCCCACTGAGTGTAGACATCTAGTGCTGGAGAAAACAGTGCTCTGCGGTGCTCACAATCAGTGAGGGTAAGGATGGAGGACAGCAGTATTTGGGAGGCTTGTCCCCAGATAATGTATATAATGTAGCAGTAAAACAATACATTCCTTTTAAAAAACAGAGAGTTTGTCTTTGGTCCTGAATCAAGCTTCCTCACCCACCTGAGACCCATTTATCATCAACATTTATTTATACAGCGCCAGCAAGTTCTGTAGCGCTGTACAATTGGGAACAAACACAGCAATAAAACAATACTGGGTAATACAGACAGACAGAGAGGTAAGCGGGCCCTGCTCACATGCTTACAATCTATAGAAACATAGAATGACGGCAGATAAGAACCACATGGCCCATCTTATCTGCCCATTGTTTAACCTATGGTAACCTCCAACCCTCTTTGATCGTCAGTTCTTTGTAACGATATCCTTATGACTATCCCAAGCATGTTTAAATTGTTCTACTGTATTACCCTCGACCATCTATGAATCTCAAAATACTTATTTCAGACACATACTGTAGGATAAATAAAAATGGATTTAATCTACTGATCAACACATATTACCTTACAAAAAACCTTAGGTTCTAGTGTTTGTAATTCCTCTATTCCTACACCTGCCCCTCAAACTTACTTGTATACAAATGGTTGTTACAGATTATATACTTCCCCTTCTTTACCCCTCTTCCCTCCCGAGTTAATATAAACTGCCCTGGAGGAATGTTAATTCTATACATCTATTTATTGTAAAAATAATGATGATGGATACATATCGCAGTGTAAAAGTGTGTTTATTTGTTCACTCTCTGTAATAAAAAAAAGTATATATAAAACTGGGGAGTGGGCACTTACCTCTTCTTTTAGGACCACTGTTTTGTCTTTGGATAGAGGCTCTGTTACAAGGCTTACACCATGGCTTTCTGAGGTCATATCTTTGTCATTAGATGTCACTAAGGACTGTACAATAATTACATCTTGCACCTCACTGTCGGACATGTCCTGTAATTGTATATCCCCGCGTAGTTTCCTTTCCTGCATGCCTTGTCTACATTCATGTTGAAGCGTCTGTCCATCCTGGTCAGTGGCCTCAACATCACGGATCCCGCTCTGATGACATTCCCGCTGCCCCGTCGACTCCGCACTCTGCAGGGAGGACAGCCGTGTAAGCTCGCTCTGTTGGGCAAAGGCTATGGTCATCTGAACAATAACCTAAGACGGAAAAAGAAAAGCACAGGATTTACAACCAGATATGGTCATGTGCATATTAAAAAAATAAGGTTAAAGAAAAGAAAAGGAAAAAAAAAAAAAAAAAAAGACCATAGTAATAAGCAGGCACAAATATGTTATGCAAGGAAAACATTGTACGTACTTTCGGAATGATTATATTTTGCAAAATAAAAACACAACTGAACATTGAGACCGATTTAGTTATTTGCTTAGTGTTGATGTTCTAGGATTAAACCTCTTCATTCACAATAGTACCAACCTGCTCTAACCAACCACATATGATAAAAAGAGACGATCCAAAATGCTAAAAGGAACAGTATTATAACATTACAGAAGAAATATGAATTGTTAATAAAATAGCTTAAGTCGACTATATTAATTTTACCCAGAATTTTATATAAGGTGAGGGGCAGCTTTGTGCCATTACCCCCAGAAATAGAAATAGTCAGCTAATTAATCACATTTAGAGCGATTAAACAAGGAATTATGTTTCCGACACTGCTAGAGGGACATAGAGGACTTTCTATGGAGAGTGCTGTGTTTCACTATACAGGTAGGAATTACAGCACATTTACAAAGGAAAGGCTGGATATGGCATTTATATGGTAGACTGGTCAATGATTAAAGAACTAATATAAAGCTCATTTAATAGGGGACAATTCTAAGTAACAAAGCACACAGCAGAAAAGTAACATCATGCTATACACCTATGTCAGATGACAGTATCGCCACTTTACCCACAAGGATAACCATAGACAAGGTATGAAATTAACACACAAAACAGCAAATTAAGAACAATGTTCACCCCCGGTGGCATGTGGACGACAGTTACAGATGGCTACGCTTTACATCAGCTCTGTGCCCCCATATAATCATCTTCCCACAAATTGAAAACAGCTAAAAAATGTGTGAAGGCAGTGGGAAATTACATGGTAGAGACAACGAGTCATCACACCAAGGACAAGGTTGTTTATAAGATCTAAACACTACTATCTCGGTTCAGCTGCTGAACCGAGTGAGTTTAAATTGCTGCCATTGGAGCCGACGGCGGGCCAACAGAGCCGACGGCGGGCCAACAGAGCCGACGGCGGGCCAACAGAGCCGACGGCGGGCCAACAGAGCCGACGGCGGGCCAACAGAGCCGACGGCGGGCCAACAGAGCCGACGGCGGGCCAACAGAGCCGACGGCCATTGCTGCCGCCATCTTACTCCCTTAGTGATCTCCACCTACTTCTTGGTAACAACAGCTGCCACCGAACATGGGGAACAACTGTCCTGGCTCTATTTCCACCAGTGAGAATGGTAGTAAAGAAAAACACCAAGCACCCAGCTACTCTAAACTGGCAGATACCTATAATAGCACCTGTGCAGCTTGAAAGCAAAAGTCTTTTCTACAACCAGAAGAGGGAGGAGGTTCAATCTGAATAAATGCTAAGGGACCGTTATGGTTGCCAGCAGCTGACTGTTTTAAGTTTTCAACAGCGACCAGTTCATGATTGGTGCCTCCACATTCCAACAGTGATGGCACCACCAATAGCGGCACAGAAATGCCAGTCACCAATAGCTGGAGGCCGACAACGCTGCTGCCTTACAGCAGCCATAAGCACTTTCCCCACCAGCAGTTACAATTGTTATTCCACCTCCGTATATATCTTGTGTTCCCTACTCTCTTAGATTGTAAGCTCATTTGGGCATCTTTACCTTCACTTTCATGTCTTTGTTTATATCATTATCCCCTCAATGTACAGCGTGCATAATACGTGACCAATTTATCAATAATGATAATCATTCGTTCTTAATAATGAATGTCATATCATCTACTAGAATGTAATTTAATTTCCTTATGCTCAGAGTTTAGCATGGATGCAGGTATTCAACCTTGGCCATACTCTGGAAGTAATCTAGAATACTTCATATTTGCCTTCACATGGCAAACACAAAAAATATGTGGTATATAACAGAATAAGTTTACACTGCTAAATATTTTCTTGGAAACACTAATGCGAAACTCGCATCAAATGAACCTATATACTTCACAATATAAAAAAATTAGTTTGCGACAGATAGAGACAGATCCTGTTTATAAGGTCATGGTGCGTTGACAACTGTCACCAGGATGCAGTACTCACCTCACTCCCCCTTCTGTACTGACAACAACCAAAGAAAGGAAAAATAACCATGCCTGTAGTTGTGAGAGAACACAAAGAGCGTGTTGAGCGTACAGCTCCGCTGCCTAAAGTCATTTTTTGGAATATTAGAGTCAAAGCACATTTAATAGGCTCTAAGAACGCACGTTAAACAATTTAAAATAAAGGCCTGGTGTACAGAGCCTAAGTCATATGACACAAGAGGACTAAGATAAGCAGCCACTGCTCCTTAATGAATCTAGCCCTTAAAGCGAGGGTGTATAATTTAAGATCCACTGGCTGCAATATGCTGTACACAGCACTGTATGGTATTTGTGCACTGCTGTACTGCAGCATATGTGTGGAACACTGCTGTACTGCAGCATATGTGTGGAACACTGCTGTACTGCAGCATATGTGTGGAACACTGCTGTACTGCAGCATATGTGTGGAACACTGCTGTACTGCAGCATATGTGTGGAACACTGCTGTACTGCAGCATATGTGTGGAACACTGCTGTACTGCAGCATATGCGGGACACTGCTGTACTGCAGCATATGCGGAACACTGCTGTACTGCAGCATATGTGGAACACTGCTGTACTGCAGCATATGTGTGGAACACTGCTGTACTGCAGCATATGTGTGGAACACTGCTGTACTGCAGCATATGTGTGGAACACTGCTGTACTGCAGCATATGTGTGGAACACTGCTGTACTGCAGCATATGTGTGGAACACTGCTGTACTGCAGCATATGTGTGGAACACTGCTGTACTGCAGCATATGTGTGGAACACTGCTGTACTGCAGCATATGTGTGGAACACTGCTGTACTGCAGCATATGTGTGGAACACTGCTGTACTGCAGCATATGTGGAACACTGCTATACTGCAGCATATGTGGAACACTGCTATACTGCAGCATTTCGGGTTCTTTACAGTAGAAATGCAAGTTCATTTTATGATTTATATGGGAGAAGCATTAGGGACCTTCAGTAATGGCACAGTGTTACCACGGGGGAGCAAAGAGAAAATTAAGCTTAATAAGTAATTGGGATAGCAATGTATGGGGGGAGGTTAGTGGTACATTAGGGTAAATTTGTTGGAGGGAATGGAAGGTACATTACAAAACTAACAAAATAAAATCAAGACATTAATCACGTTCCATGATCTTGCCAAACCACACCCAGATGTACCCAAAGCATGCCCACTTACTCACAAGGCCACACCCATTTTGGGGGTTGTGAATTGGAACATTTATTGAAGCCCGAGGTGTGTGCTCCAAATTACCCAGTGCAGTCTGTGACTGTGCTGGGGGCTTGGGTCCCAAAAGAGAAAAGGCCCATTCCTCCCCATCCCCCAGGAGCCAGAAGGCCCCAGAGAGGGAAAAGGGTCTTCAGGCCCTCCTTTACCGGAACTAGGCAGGATCCATGACATCCCCGATCTCCGGAGCCAAAAGGCCCCTTAGGAAGCAAGGGTCTACGGGACCACCTCCACCACAAGCTCAAGCAGGCCCCTTTCCCTAGGGGAACTGGTTCTTGAGCCTTCGATGACTTGGAGAGAGGGTCGCCCATAAGAGTCTATACCCAAACCCCTCAAAAGAACGTGGTACACAAAAACAAACGAGAAACATAAAAAAGTGCTTGTTTCCATATAAACAAATCGGTGCCAGTAGGCCCCAGCCCAATGGGTTTGAGAACAGGAACAATCTCACCAAAATAGGGACTGTTGGCAAGTGTGTATTAAGGATAATGTGGGGAGCATAAGGAAACATAATTATTGCTGGCATTGTTCTAGTTATAGTGTTACAGTTTTAATAGGAAATATCAGGGGAAACACAATAACAAAACGAGTAGTGCTTATATATAACTAATAAATTGGCACACAATGAATAAAGAAATTGTAATTTAAAAAGTGAGAATGCCCCAAACATTTGCTGTGGCATGTAAAATGGAGTCATACATTATCGCTCCTCGTCATTCAGGAAAGGTCCCGAGCTCTGCCATACTACCTATATGAAGCTCATTAATAAAAGTAATCATGATAGCTAAGCCTTGAAACCCAACTCCAGCCCAGTAATGTCTGCTGCTGGGACAATGAAACCAGATCTGGCTGTCAAACCAAAGGGCATGGTTATGTCTGACTGGGCCCTGACCTCAGGAGAACAATATAACAGGGGAGAAAGTAAAAGAGCCTCTATTCATCCTCTGGATATTAGAGAACGTATGACTAAATATACACTGAAATACGTAAATGCCAGTATATCAAATAAAACCAGTACAAGCTGAGTTTCCAGTTATCACAAAATCCTGGGGGGTATATTTACTAAACTGCGGGTTTAAAAAAGTGGAGATGTTGTCTGTAGCAACCAATCAGATTCTAGCTGTCATTTTGTAGAATGTACTAAATAAATGATAACTAGAATCTGATTGGTTGCTATAGGCAACATCTCCACTTTCTCAAACCCGCGGTTTAGTAAATATACCCACTGGTCTTCAACATGACTGACAGAAACGGTTTCATTACTGACTTTTTTATTTCTTATTCTACCCCAAAAAAATAATATTTTTTTTTATGGACATATATAAGAGTTTCTTTTGGTAACATATTAAAACAAAAAATACAGCTTCATTTTACATTCATTCACCAGGTAAGACCAGAAAAAAAAATGTAACTACTGCGTATTTTCTTCTGGGGTCACCTTTATATATTCTGAAGATGGTAAACCTAGACGAATACATTTTATTTTCTAAGTATAGGAATGCCAAATAAGTGTACTTTTATACAGAGAAATATGGACATTTTTCTTAGTTTTTTTCCCTGTACAAATTGTATTTAGTTTTTTTTTGTTTTTTTTTTAAAAACAATCATTTAACTACTTAGATTTCCTGTGATGACGATATACCATTCAGGTGCTGTTGCTCTGTGCAAACAGCATTCAGACTGAACCAGTCTTGAGGGACTGAATGAAACAGTCCCTGGCAGGGCGCCTGACGCCGCCGGCAGTGGCTAGGGAGATGGGGATTTGCGCAGCATGGCACCTCCAGGTATAATGTACGAAAGCCAAAAAAAACAAACATTTTTTCAAATATGAGAGCTGTCATTTTTGTTTTTAATTTTAATGCTCTACCGCTAGTTTTTCAGCAAAGGAGAGATGGGAACATGGAGCACTGATCAGTGGAGGAATGTTCAGTTGGCTGGAGGGCATGCTGGGACATATAGTTCTACAACAGCAAAAAAGTGCTGGGAGAAAAGGGTGTTGTACTAGGATGTAAAAATCTAAAGGATTGCACATTAGGTTAACATTATAACATTATAATTATTCAAGCCTGAAAACTGGAAATCTGTAGGAAAAAAACATGGACTCACTCGTGCGATTTCTTCTTCAATTTTCTCATGGTAGCGTTCCTCTAATAACCGATTTAAGTCCACGGGACTCTTTTCCTCTATCTGAAAACTGCCACTGAGAAGGTCTTGCTTGGCGCTGGTCAGCTGGGCGACCTCCTGCTTCAGAGCAGAGTTCTCACTCTTCTGTTTCTGTGTCAGATCCGCTCTCAGTTGACTCAGCTCTGCTTCGTGCTGCTTCTTCAGAGCTCCGACTTCTTCTACGTACTTTGCAAACAGCGCCTGTCTCAGGGTTTGCAATTGATGATAAATTGGACCGCCGGGCATCCTTACAGAATGATCCCCCATTGGCGCTACCTCATCTGTCTGTAGTGAATAGACAAAGAATAAAAATCATCAACATTTTCAACAATCATTATTCTTGAAGAAATCCATTATCAATCATCTTAAGCAAATACTAAATGCACATATATATATCTCTATTATGTGTGTGTATATATATATATATATATATATATATATATATATATATATATATATATATATATATATATATATATATATATATATATATATATATACACACACACACACACACACACACAAGTTAACCCGTGCATGATACTCATGCATTCTAGTCAAATCAAGCTACTTAAGGTGTTAACAAGGTTCTTGTCATGCATTTGGGGCTAGGCCAGGCCTGCTCAGGAGAAGAGCGTTACTTCCCGACGTAAGCGCCCTTTTTTAACGTGGTTTTGTCCACATGTCACCACCTCATCATTCTTCTCCATCACCTCATCCTTCATCTTCATCGCCACATCCTTAATCTCCATCGTCTTACTGTTCTAAAACCTCTCGATACACAACGTTTCTGCTAAACACCTTATCGCTGTGCTCAATCAGTCTTCCTCGAAGGGCAGTATTCATAACCTGCACTTTCACATCACTGCTTCCCCGTACTCGTGAAAATGCAACATACAATTGTCCATGACCAAACACAGGCTCTGGTAAATAAATACCCACACGGTCAAGAGTTTGAGCCCTCAACTGGTAAATGTAGCCTTTACTACCCCTCCCTCGGGGTGAAGGGGGGATGATGGAAGTTAACGGACTTCACCATTATAATTATAATTTTGTCAAATAATGTCAGTATACCAAATTTCAGGTCAATTGGATGAGCCCTTTCTGAGAAAATAGTTTTTTCCACACACACACTAACACACGCCACTAGGCTTATATACATTAGATATATATCTATATATCTATCTATATATCTCTATATATCTATCTATTTATCTATATATATTTAAAAAAAAAAAGGGCGTGCTGATTATTAAGGTTTCCCTGCTTTTCCATTGGCTGACAATTATTTTGGCAATCAAGCAGCCAACTGCAGCTTTGGAGCAAGTAACATTATTCCTGTCCTGCACAACCTTATCAAATTTGGGTGAAAATACTAAATAATCCAATACAGACTCGTATCTTCTATCAGTCACAGATACAGATACATAAGTTTTCATAAACATAGCAGAAAAAAATATTTCACAGGTACTTCAAATGTTGAAGGCTGTCTTCATAATATCTTTATTTCAAATATCTTCAATTCTGGTAATGTCCTTACATACATAGGTTGTATCTATCTTATATATTAAAGCAAAATGTATACTTAGATGTAGCCTTTTTTCATATCTGGAATAAATTATTTAATTATATAAATTATCAAAACATCTGTTTGAATGTTAAAAAACTGTAGTTTGCTGATTTTTACAATATAAGAATCAAATACAGCAAAACACAGACATGATAATCATATTCCAATACTTTCTTCAGTAAAAACAAACAACATTTCTTTCCAAATATTTCTGCAAAATGGTCAAACGCACTTTTTGTAGGTGTATTTTGAGTCTGCAATTAGCAAAGTGTGCCAACAATAAGTCAATTACAAAGGGAGATTTTGATTTGCAGCAAGTTAACTCCAAGACAAAAACACAACATGTATTAATTACTTACCATCAATTAATAAACATGCGAAAGCTGAAAGTCAGTTAAACACTTGGTGGTTCCAATATACAATAAAGTAAAAACTCCATGAGTAAAGTAAGATAAAGCGTGCAGGACAGACAGCGATCATTCTCAGTACAGGGTTCCTGCATGTATTGCTGGGTCTGTTACCAAACCAACACAGGGCAGGGGTGTGTACATCAATATACTGCACAAACAAAGACTGATATCAAACACACATTATTTACCTTTACCAGATCAGGAACTGATGCAGAAACGCTCTGGAATATGGCAGCTTCCTGTAACCCGAGCTCCACTCCTGGTTCATGATCACAAAGCTCCCTAACGTTCCAAACCACCCCCCAAAAAACAGGGTCAGTATAGATGTAAGACACACATGAAATTTGACTTCAAAACAATCTAGTCTTTATAACTCTACTGGCTGATTAGTTGGAAGTTTTTGCGGGTCGTGTTTTTTTACTATGATATTTGTCACTGGAGGGAACCTGTCACTAGTGGGTGCAGTGGATTCTGAGCAGAGCCAATATTGATGAGACAGTAGCTTATCACGTCAGCAGAAACCAGCGACTCCTCTGTGATATCACAGCTTCCTTGTGAACGGATAGACTGAATTCTGATAACTACTGATTCAGCACAAAATATGGCTGTCTCCACTATGTGAAGGTGAAAGGATCACTTTAATTTCACCTTGGACAATCAAACTATGGAACCTCAACCTAAATGCTAATACAAACCGAAAAATACAGAGAATTTATATTTTCATTGCATTATGATGTATAACTGTATATCCTACTAAATATTCTTAAATAAACCAAATTTATAATAAGAATGTCTATAGACGTGCTGTGCTAGACTTTCATGGTGTGATCTGTATATATCTTATATACCTATATATAGTGGAAGTGGGGTTGTATATGGTGGTATGACGTACCGCCACTTCTAACATTCCATTCACTTCCATTCCCATTAAATTTTTCATACCGCTGCTGCTAAATTTCTACTTTGACCACTGCCTATATGCTCACAAACATGATGCCAACGATAGAATGAGGACTCCTTCCGGTGAAAGTGCTTTGTAGCACAGAAACGCGTCAAGGTTCCCCATCATTCATCTTTTTGTGACCATAGTTCATTATTCTGTGTTTATCGACATTGGAGGGGATCCAATCTATTTGTATCACTACGACTGGGCTAATCATCTACAGCGATTGCAGGACCTTTCATACAGGTAGAAGTCTATCAGTCGAGGACGCTGTAATTCACCTTCATTTAGTGTTCTGCTGGCGGAGTCCTATTAGAGGGACTCCTCATAGCCGGATGCCTGCCAAAGCTTCCTCTGCCTAGATCTCCTGCTGCTGTTCATGCGTGTGCTTCCCTGCCTCTCATGCTGTCACACGCCACGGCCGCTCGAGACGCTGGCAGCATTTGCCCTATAAGACTATCCACTGAGCTGATTCATCAGTAATTATCTTCAAATCATCCACGTCACTACAAATCATTTATTATACACTGCAGTGTTTTCTTTGGTCTCTTTTCATTCCGCATCTCAATATCACTGTGAGTAGTCGTTTTCATGCCGACACAGAAATTATTCTTTTCTTACAACCAACAGAACAAATTTCTCAGTAAAATCTGAATCATTTTTGTCTTTTTATCATGACATTGGGACTCGTTTATGTGAACATTTGAATTTCCTATTACAGATGTCAACTATTCCATCTGACATCATTGCATTTTCATCTATCAATTTATGGTGTATTGTTATGTTTTTTTATACATTGCCAATTCATTTTAATTAGTGGTCATATATCTGTGGGGTTTTTTTTGCGCAATAAATGTAATGACATGTTTTATATATGAGAATGCGACTTCTTTATGTATTATTTGTAAGATTTTAGCGCAGACACACTTTTTTCATATTGAGAGAATGAGGACAACTACTAGGAAGGGCCGGATGTAGGATGGAAAATGCAGATTATAATTACAGGACTATTCAATATTTATACTGTCATTTTCCATGTATGTTTCTTCCCTGCTTATTTTCATTAAAACATTTTATAATAGAAAACAGTTTCATATCACAATCCATTATAATAAAGTTTACTGTACAAATAAAGTGAATACAGGATTTGGGTCTCACAGTTGTTGCCAAGTCTGACGTGCCCTCTACAAATGTGCCAACTGTGCCACTAATCGCCCCGGAGTACACAGAATGTTCTCCTTATCCTGAGAAGTTTGCTTCCTGATTATAAAGCAGCACCTCTACAGCCTACCTGAACTCCACGGAGCCCACGGTGACATTCTGATACTGCTCCTGCAGGTGGATGATCTCTGTGGAAAATCGGTCTTCATTTTCCTTCAGCTGTTGCAGGAAATAGGATCGCAGGTGCTCAATTTCCTCAGAGTGCCGGTCTTCCAGCTGTGCTCTCTGCTGGCTAAACTCAGATTTCAGTTTCTCAGCTTCCTCTGATGGCGGTTCTGGGACAATCAAAACTTCCTGGACATCTAAAGAGAGCAGAATCACTGCGTGAGGCCGTGTAGAGAGGACATTATGGTGGTGGAGAGCCTAACATTAAACCATGGGTGATACTTACATAGTAGTGAATGTTAGCTAGCACTATTAATCTAAAAATGAACATTGGATACATATTGAATGTGAGTGGCACATATGCAGGTAATAAAATAGCCTGACCAAAAAAAGTCACTCCTGTGGGATCAATGTCAAAGTACAGATAGTACAACAAATTAATTCACCATGTCCAATCCAATCCCTCAAGACCCCCCCCCCCCCCCTCCCAATAACAGGGCTGTGTTGGAATGATCTCCGACAGCCCTGCCTTTTCTGAGATATTCAACCAAATAACATCTCATGAAGGGTACATTCCGGGGGAGCAGAAAGGAGTTTCAGCGCGGTCTACACCTCTTGTGTGTAGAGAGCAGACTGCTCCACCGCTGCAGCAGATCACTGTTTACTCATGCTTATCACGTATTGGGGGAGGAGGGCTCCTCATTGCTCACTGGGGGGATGGGGATGCTTACTGCTCCCTGGGTGGGGGAGGGGGTAATCCTTGCTGCTCGTTGGGGGGGGGAAGGGGTGCTTTTGGTCCTTACTGCTCATTGGGGGTAGGAGGGGGGAATCCTTACTGCTCATTGGGGGGAGGTGGGGGGAATCCTTACTGCTCATTGGGGGGAGAGGGGGGAATCCTTACTGCTCATTAGGGGGAGAGGGGGGAATCCTTACTGCTCATTGGGGGGAGAGGGGGGAATCCTTACTGCTCATTAGGGGGAGAGGGGGAATCCTTACTGCTCATTGGGGGGAGAGGGGGAATCCTTACTGCTCATTGGGGGGAGAGGGGGAATCCTTACTGTTTATTGGGGGGAGAGGGGGGAATCCTTACTGCTCATTGGGGGGAGAGGGGGGAATCCTTACTGCTCATTGGGGGGAGAGGGGGGAATCCTTACTGCTCATTGGGGGGAGAGGGGGGAATCCTTACTGCTCATTAGGGGGAGAGGGGGGAATCCTTACTGCTCATTGGGGGGAGAGGGGGAATCCTTACTGTTTATTGGGGGGAGAGGGGGGAATCCTTACTGCTCATTGGGGGGAGAGGGGGGAATCCTTACTGCTCATTGGGGGGAGAGGGGGGAATCCTTAATGCTCACTGGGGTGGGAATGCTTACTGCTCACTGGGGTTGGAATCTTATTACTCATTAGTGTATGATGGGTTCATCTGTAAAATGTAGTCATCATCCCCAATTTATATAGCGCCAACAGATTCCGAAGCACTGTACAATTGTAGATGTATATTCTCTACATAGTCTACATTCTCTACTTTGTCAAATGTGTTATCAAATGTATTCCTGCTACAGCTTTCACTTGCAAGTTTCCCCAGAACTCTGTGTTACTTTTGATATTCAATTCCATCTCCCCTGCTGTATATAAAACACTGCTACAGCGATATGTGTTCTGTGTCTTGTGCATTTACCTGACTGGCTCAGTGCGGAGGTCTGAGAATCAATTACAATCTGTCTCACCCCAGTGATGTCTGGTTCTTCTTTATTACCTTCCAGATCCCCTGTCTGCAAAAACAGACAATATAAAACAGACACAAATAAAAGTCTGAACATCAGCAATAAAAGAGCTACATGTTTATTTCAAGTGCTCTATTATATATTCCAACAGGAAGCCAGCACTGGAAAGAACATCCAACTGGTATGTCAACAGAAATTTGAATTTCACTTTCCTTTTATTAATTATGAATAGTAAACAATGTGACCAGCTGTGTACAGATGGATTTGCATATGACTGTCCATCATCCTGCCAATTGTTTTAAAGGTCTCCTGTCACCCACGCAGCCTGTTTGTTTGTTTTTTAACTGGACGTATGTTTAGGAGAATGAGGCCTATTAATTCACCAGGAGCTAATGACATCACAGAGGAAGAAATAAGCCTCATATCCTAGTTAACTGACAGCTGACAATATGGTTGCTTCCACCAAGTGTATTTAAGCAATATTTGCGACCAGATGGTCAGGTAATACACTAAGTCTAGATATCTCCAATATCTGTTTAAACCCACGTTTTTTTTAGTTTCTTTGAGACTTTTGTTCATTCACTTTAGGAATTATTTTTGATAATACTGTTTAAAATTAGATTTATTTAAACAGTATATCTAGGAAACAAGGTTTTTCTAATCACTTAAATCCCAGTATTTCATTTTACACAGATTATCTGCGCTATAATTATATTTTACACACAGTCAATTTTAAAGCCAAAATAGGAATGAACTAAATATGGGCAATTAGATCGATGTGCATTGCTAATCAGATGATCATTTTTATTAAGACTGGAAGCAATCAGACAGGATGGACAAGCTGATCAGCCAATAACAATCATCTGTGCATTTACAATTTTACATGACCATGTCAGATCCGGTCTTCAGACAGACTGGTTGGTGCCAAATCTGCCGTATACCTGGTCGTTCGGGACCCTAGTACGGCTAACTGACAATACAACCAACATATGAAAAGCATCAGGTATTCCCAGACTTTCTGACAAACCATAAATATGAATTATATGACAAAACCATCCGTACCTTTTCCATACAACTGGAAATATTTCTCATTTGTTTATATTCGTTCAAAAACCTCTCCAGAAGTATCGTCAGGTTTGTATGTAGAGCTGTAATAAGACACAATGCAATATTTAGCAGGTAATAATGCTGCTCTCTCCGCAGCGTCCGGGGGGATCAACAGAAGTGCTGTCACCCTGCTTAAGAAATAAAGTACTATTATGGGTAAATGGAGGGAATTAGACTAAAAACTCCAATCCTAATAAGTAATGTTCATTGTACAAACAAATGTTTAGCGAATAATGTGATCATATAACAAGGGAAATATATAGGATGACAACCGTAGCAATAAACCAGAGAGGGAGCACTCATTAACAGCTCTGGGCACTGATTTTGCACATGACTGAACAAACTCAAATATATTCTTGGGTAACAGGCACAATACAATGGATAGATTAATAATAGAAAGATGTCCGGAGAGTGTGGTAATTGTTGCCATTGTCACCTATTTCTCTAAAGCAGCAATCCACTCATTACTTAATATACAGCTATAGCTTTCTACTTGTGAAAACATCCAAGCGAGTGCTGTTTTGGCTAGTAGATAATAAATCCATTAACGGGAAGTTATCACGTGTTCCTTTATTAAATGTGATCTTCCACAGAAAGTAATAGGGTCCTATGTACTGCTCCTAATTGCAGCTGACTGTAAACCATGACAACACATGGTCCTATAACTGGAAGAGAGACAGATTGCGGAATAGAGTAGCACAACAGGATCACTGGTGACAAACTCACAAAACATGTGTATATCTATAATATAAAAGCCTAGTGGCGTGTGTTAGTCTGTGTGAAAAAAAAAAAACAAGCAGCAGCGCCACCTGCTGGACAGAGTTATACACTGACCTACTAAATTCTTAGTGTGTGTGGAAAAAAAAAACTCAGAAAGGGCTGAAATTTGGTATACTAAGATGTTTTTAATTTGTTAATTTAATTGTTAAAAGTATTTATAAAGATTTTAAAAAAATATATATATATTTCTTGAAGGAGAAGTGACAGTTGGGAGTGGTTGGTGGTTGCCGGGGGTGACAGTTGGGAGTTGTTGGTGGTTGCCGGGGGTGACAGTGGGGAGTGGTTGGTGGTTGCCGGGGCTGACAGAGCGAGAGGAGTGTGATACTCAGGACCACTGAGAGAGATCCCTGTGTCTGGATAGACATCTGGATAGATGTGGCGATAAAGATGAAGGATGAGGTGATGGAGAAAAATGATGAGGTGGCGACATGTGGACAAAACCACGTTAAAAAAGGGCGCTTAAGTCGGGAAGTAACGCTCTTCCCCTGAGGAGGCCTGGGCTAGGCCCAAATGCATGACAAGAACCTTTTTAACACCTTAAGTAGCTTGATTTGACTAGAATGCATGAGTATCAAGCACGGGTTAACTTGTGTATATGTATATATATATATATATATATATATATATATATATATATATATATATATATATATATATATATACTGAGGGCACTTTGTGCTGTTCCACCAGCCCAAGACTTAATTCTGTAGAAACCAGCAGCGGATAGTTTAAAAGCTTTGCGTTCCCTCAAAGTTTTACAACGGAACCACTTGTTTCACCAGGAAATGTCATTCCCAATGGAGGGAATTTCCTCACAAAGATGGAATTACCTTAACCAGTCAATAAACCTTTTGCCAAGGATAACCCCAGACTCTGTTTGTCATTTTCGTGAGTATTTTGCCCACAGTTCGTATCGCCCGCTGAGGCTGTGGCGCTGCATTATTCTGCACTTCTCCTCTTGTCCGGTTTCTCTTCGTAAACCATGTGACTGGGCGGATAGGCAATTGCCTTAAAAAGCTTCACATTAAAAACCACTTACATTTCTTGAATACCACCAATTAGCAATATTCTGTATCTCATAGATGAGTGTAAAGTCCTGATTATTCTAATCACATAAACCTCATTCTTACAGCACACAGTGTGGTCAGACCACCAAACTACAGCATTACTTTGTACTGCAGATCTGTGATGTTCTAAAGATGCCATGTGGGTAACATCATCCAACATCTCTGTTCCCTCCGTCTTATCCTCCTTATCCGTCTGTCTCCCAAGAAGAACCTGGTTAAAGAGTGGAAACACGATTTTGTCATTTTGAAATAACTGACTGAAGATAACTTTTAAAGTGAACCTGGCTTTAGAACACAAAGTTTTACCTAGTTGACTGATTAAAATCCTATTTATTAGAATTTATTTCTTTAAAAATGTTCAGTAAAAGATATTGGTCTTAAGTCATTCTATACGGACAACCTCGTTTATCTGCATAGGTACATGTATCTTTACTTTTCCCTCTACAAACCAATGCATTACAAACCATCTATTTATTAAGAACATGTAAAGCGAAAAACATACAAGCTAGGTATCAATAAGCATTATTTCAGTATAATGTTCCTTTAAAATAAGAATTGTAATTAAAAGTGCACCCATCCCCTATTGTGCAGGCAGTCTTTTTTGGATCAATATCCTATGCATATATTATACAATACTAATACTTCAGAGTATTCAGTGTGATCACTAATGTCTGACTCCTAGTGAATGGACAAGCTGCATTCTCATGAAATTGGTTCAGTCTACAAGACTACGATAGAACTCATTTATTAACATTGTATTTCAGTGCAAAATAGCATTGGACTGCGGCAACCAATGAGCATTAAGCTTTTCTCTCTCCAGTGTAAGTTAGAAAATGAAAGCAAGGTCACGATGTGTAAAGTCATGAATGCAGCACAGTCTTTGACGACTGACTGTGATCCTGGTTGAACCTCCCTCCTCTTACTGCCTCCATGCCACCCCCCCCCCCCTCCTTTCTGTTCCTGTCCATTCTTCTCATATGCTCATCTCCCTGACGGCGTTTGTTGTAGGACGCCACCTGCTGGGCAGCATAGCTATTACCCCCTTTGGTCAGTTTACCACGTACTGATGTGCAGGATGCTTTACTATTCTGTGTTATGAAAATTTCTTTGATATGTTGGAGCATACCCATTGTTTTGTACTGGAATCATACATTATTCTATGTAATAGGTGTTTTTTTCTTTGTTTTCTTTCTTTGCATAGTTTGAAAATGTAAATAAATAAATAAAAGAAAATGAAAGCAAGTGTCTGATTGGTTGCTGGTTTAATGGAAATGTTGCACCTATATGCGATATAAGTGAATAATAACCCCTTTGACTTCTCATTCGTTTCCGCAGTACTACAACGGAAAAGAGGATTTATATACTTACGATAAATCCGTTTCTCTGATTCCGTCTGGGGGACACTGCTTACCATGGGTTGTGGAGGGGAGCACGGGGAGTTGGCACCTAGCTAGTTAATCTTTAGCACTGCTGACAGACCCCTCCCCTCTACAATCCCCCCGCCTCTTTCTCCTCAGTTTATTTAAAAAGCCCCAAGGAGATAGGACAATCAACCAAGAGCATACAGAGGAAAGGCAGAAGGGAGGGATCGCAGTGTCCCCCAGACGGAATCAGAGAAATGGATTTAAGGTAAGTATATAAATCCTCTTTTCTCTTTCATCCAGTCTGGGGGACACTGCTTACCATGGGGACGTTCTAAAGCAGTCCCCTAAGGGTGGGACAGCTCCAAAAGCCCCGCTCGTAGAGCACTACGAGCGAAATTTGCATCCGCGGATGCGAATACATTAAATTGATAGAATTTGGTAAATGTGTGGACAGAAGACCAGATGGCTGCCCTGCAAAGCTGGTCAGCAGAAGCCCCATTTCTTGCTGCCCATGACGCCCCTACCGATCTGGTGGAATGGGCCGTAAGTCTCTCTGGCACAGGACGGTTAGCCTTTATGTAAGCTTGCTTAATGGTTGCCGTAATCCACATTGCAATGGACTGCTTTGAGGCTGGCCAGCCTCTTTTATTAGAATCATAAAGAACAAACAGAGAATCTGTTCGTCTAATCTGAGAAGTTCTTTTAACATAAATGCAGAGAGCTGTAACCACATCTAACTTTTTCATAGACTGCAGATCAGACTGAGAAGTAGATGAAAAAAACGGAACTACAATTTCCTGGTTCAAATGGAAAGATGACACCACTTTTGGAACAAAGGAGGGAAACGTCCTCAAAACCGCTCTCTCCTCGTGAAAAAACAGATATGGTTCCCGGCAAGACAGAGCTCCCAATTCCGACACCCTGCGTGCTGATGCAATCGCCAAAAGAAAAAAAAACCTTCCAGGTCAAGCACCTAAAATCTGCCTTAAGTAAAGGCTCAAAGGGAGGCATTTTAAGCATGTCCAGTACCAGGTTAAGATCCCATGGTGCTGTAGGCGGAACATAGGGAGGTTGAATATGTAAGACCCCCTGAAGAAAAGTCCTGATATCTGGCAAATCAGCTAATTTCAGGTGAAAAAAGACTGAAAGTGCCGATACCTAAACTTTTAGGGAACCTTAACGAAGCCCTGCTTCCAGCCCATCCTGAAGAAAAGCCAATAAGCGAGGGAGACGAGGATGTGTGACACGTCCTATTTTCACACCATCTGATATAAGCTTTCCAGATTCGATGATAGATGCGAGCGAAACTGGCTTTCGAGCTCGCATCATAGTGTTCACTACACTGGATGAAAAACCCTCGCCCTGTAGAAGTTGGCTTCAACAGCCATGCTGTTAAACTGAGCCGAGGTAAATTCTGGTGACGAAAAGGACCTTGGAGAAGAAGATCGTCTCGTGCCGGAAGAAGATATCCTTGTCCCACCGCCATGGATATTATGTCTGCGTACCACACTCGACGCGGCCATGAGGGAGCTATTAGAATCACCGGCCGACCGCCTTGCCTCACTCGTCTGAGTACTCTGGGAAGCATGGGAATCGGGGGAAACAGATAACCCAACCTGAATTCCCATAACATGGACATCATGTCCACCGCTATTGCTAAGGGATCTCTTGCCCTTGCGCAAAACCTGTGAACCCTTCTGTTGTGTCTGGAGGCCATGAGATCTACATCCAGAAGACCCCAGCTCTGAACTAGAGACTGAAATACTTCCGTGTGGAGGGACCACTCCCCTGGCATCATCGCATTGCGACTGAGGTAATCGGCCTCCCAATTTTTTATTCCTGGAATGAACACCGCCGATATTGCTGGAACTTACTGTTCTGCCCAAAGGAATATCTGAGCTGCAACCCGCTTGCAGCTGCACTCCTGGTTCCTCCCTGTCTGTTGACATATGCCAAAGCCGTGGCATTGTCGGACTGAACTCTGACTGGGTGGCCCTGAAGGAGAGTCTGGGCCCCCCGAAGAGCTAAAAGAATTGCCTTCAACTCCAACGTATTGATTGATAGGGATAATTCCTGAACTGACCAGAGCCCCTGTAGCCTGAGGTGCAGGACTACCGCCCCCCAACCTCTCAGGTTGGCGTCTGTTGCGGCTATGATCCATGACCATGGAGCAAAGGGGACCTGCCCACCGCCATGTGATCTTGAATGAGCCACCACTGGAGCGATTCTCTCGCCCTCAGAGACAGCGAGATCCTCTGGAGATCCAAGCGTAGGTGGGATCCTGACCATTTCGTCAACAGATCCCACTGAAAACATTGAGAATGAGCTCGACCGAAGGGGATGGTCTCGAAGGAGGCCACCATCTTTCCCAGCAGCCGCATGCACAAGTGTATTGAGGGGTTGGGAGAAGACAAGACCCGAGTTGTAATACTCGGAATTGAAACGATCTTCTCGGCAGGCAGGAACACCTTTTGCTGGCTGGTGTCCATGATGAGCCCTAGGAAAACCATACGTTGACACGGAACCATCTGGGAATTCTTTAAATTTATTAGCCATCCATGGCCCTCGAGAACCGCCAAGGTGAGGGATAAGTGATGACGTAAGCAATTCTCTGAGGAGGATTTGATGAGCAGATCGTCCAAGTAAGGCACGACCTGAACTCCTTGTAGGTGAAGACACGCTGCCATTACTGACATGATATTCGTGAAGACCTTCGGCGCTGTGGAGAGGCCGAAGGGAAGAGCCCGAAACTGATAGTGGGAGGGCCCCACTGTGAATCTTAGGAGAGACTGATGGTCGCTCCAAATGGGAACGTGGAGGTATGCGCCTTTTAGGTCTATGGACGCCATAAACTGATCCTTCTCTAAGCCGTTTATCACTGACCTCAGGGATTCCATCCGAAATCTGTCCACCCGTAAGTGCACATTGAGGTTCTTTAGGTTTAAGATGGGTCGAAAAGAGCCGTCCGGCTTCTTGACCAGAAACAGATTTGAATAAAACCCCTGTCCCTTCTGGTCATCTGGGACCCTGCAGATGACTCTTTGCAAAAGAAGAGAGGCGACACAATCCTGTATTGCCTGTCTTCTTGTTGGATCTCGGGGTAGCGGGGTTATGAAGAAACTATGTGGTACCGGGCCCAGCAGGTCTATCATGTACCCCCTTGATATAATGCCCCGAATCCAAGGGTCTTGGGAGGACGCTGCCCACTGTTCCTGAAACAAAGACAGACGTCCCCCCACTGGCGCCCCCTTCTGCAGAATAGAGTGGTCGTCAGGACGCAGGCTTCTCCTGGGTCTTGGAGGCCTGGCGCCTAGCTGCAAACGAGGATCTTCCTCTGACAGAGAAGCCTCAAGCATTTGGTTGTCTACTTCTAAAGGACTGTCCTCTAGGAAAGGAGGTCCCCCGAAAGGGCTGATGAAAGGAGCTGACCCGAGGGTTCCGGCCCCTATTAGAGAATACCGGCAAGGAAGTGCTTTTGCCCCCCGTTGCCTGTGAGATCATAGTATCCAATTCCGGGCCGAACAAACTTGCTGCTGAAAAAGGAATGGTCTCAACGGACTTTTTTGATTCCCCATCTCCTTCCCAGGATTTCAGCCATAACGTCCTTCTAGCTGAAATAGATGCTACTGGAATATCCACTTTTTGGAATACTCTCCTAGCGAGCCACATCTTCCTCCTGTAACGTATACAGGGAAGAGAACCTTTTGGGATCAGAGAACCTCTTATCAGGCTGTTTCCAGGCTCCCTCTGCAATATCTCTGAGTTCTACAGAAGGGGGAAAACGGATAGCCTTCCTTTTGGCCTTCTTAAAGAGACTTCTGTCTCTAGGAGTAGGATCCTCCGGTTCTGGGAGGTCCAACGCTTGTCTTACCGCTAAAACCAAATCATCAATAAATTGGCTTTTAGTGTTTTCTTCCTGTTCCAAAAGTTGAACCTGGTCAGGATCAGAATTTATTTCCCCCTCCTCTTCTGAAAACCCCTCAGAGTCTGAAAGGACCATAACGGATCTAGGCCGCTTCCTTTTAGCAGGCGGGATGTTTGGGGATTTAAGTAACTGGTTTAGTTTATCCAAACCCTTAATAAATGCTGCGGACCATGCTGGTTCTGTGGGAACAGGGACCTGGTCCGTAATCAATGAGGAAGGTCCTGGTATAGACGTTCCAATAGAACCTGAGGTAGCCGGAAGGCCCACAGGAGTACTAGCATTATTAACCACGGAGACTGCCACACTAGATAGCAACTGATTGGATTGTAAAACCATCTGTGCTAAAGAGGAAACCGACTGTGTCAGGGAGGCCACCCAGGCTGGTTCCTCCGTCAGTGGGGCTGAAATATGCTGGGTTAGCGCAGGGGGGGCCCCTGCTTCGCAGATAGAGCAGAGCGCCAACGGGTCTTTCTGCCCACAAGGTAATTTAACATTACATCTTGAACATGTGAAATATTTTGCTATAGGGCCCTTTCCTTGATCTGTCATTTTTATAAAGGAAGGCACACCAATCACACAGACTTAAATTGTTAGATTTAGCTGTAGAGAGAAAGGGTGTAGAGAGAATAGTAGGAAAAAACAAGTAATCAACTAATCTTGTCATAAAAGTTGTACTTGTAATTTTTTTAAACACAATATAATATTTAGGCAAGTAGGAGAACTACAATATAATCTCTACTAGCCCACTTTGTAGTACAGTAATATGTGTTTAAATAATTCAGATACTTAGCCCATAGGCCAAACAGGGGAGAAGTCCAACAGCAGTATCCTGGTGCCTGCTCCCTCAGATCTGTTCTCTCTTCCTGGGCCTCTCCTTGGCGCCAGAAGACCGGGCTAAACCATCTCTCTCTGGAAGGCGGGGGAGCTCTATGTCTTAGCTCCCCCCTTCTGATAATGCTGTCTCTGCAGCTGTTTCGTTAGTCTTGTATAAAAAATAAAATTGGCATGTGGCAGAGTAGTGGAGACCTCAGAAGTTGAGGTCTCCGCAGCGGTTAGCACTCGATGCCCCCTCCTATGTATGAGGGGGGATCTTGGTATGGCCCCCTTCTTCTGCTCGTCTCCTCCGCGGATCCAAGATGGCCGCCGGCGTTTGTAATCTCCGATAACCGGCGCTCTATGCCTGCAGTTGCAGCGTCGGTTATTGGGGAGGCTCCAGGAGTGACAGCGGTCCGGTGAGACCGCTTGTCACTCGCTATTCAGGCACCCTATTCTTCTCTCCCTGTCAGTGAGAGCCTCTGGCTCACAGGAAAGTGCCTGCGCTGCTCTGCTGTGAGTGTGTTCTCTATAATAGAACACACTCCCAGTCTGCCACCTGTAAAAAAGTTAAAATGAATAAAATAAAATAAAATAAAGTAAAAAATAAAAAATACATGCAGTAAGCTAGAACACTGCCCAACTCCATGGGCACCTGAAAAAAAACTGAGGAGGAAGAGGCGGGGGGATTGTAGAGGGGAGGGGTCTGTCAGCAGTGCTAAAGATTAACTAGCTAGGTGCCAACTCCCCGTGCTCCCCTCCAAAACCCATGGTAAGCAGTGTCCCCCACACTGGATGAAAGAGAAAGGGAACATTTTTATTTTTAAATGACTAAATCTGTTTCCCTTCTTATTTCCACCTATGATCGTAAATTTGCTTCCAATCTTCCACGGAACACATGTTTTTTGTTACATTTTAAGAAAGTAATCTGCAGCACAATAATTTCTAACACTTATGTGACAACTAAATCTACGTAGAAATAGTGTATAGTTCATGTTGTAATCCAACCTGATTATTATGATCACATTCTTTATTGATGATCTTCATTAACATCTCTGTAAGAATCTGACACGTTTCACCTTCAAATGCTGTGGAAACAACATATGGTTAAATACAGAATGGTTTCATACACAGATCACAGTTGTGGTTCATATATAATCAAAGAACAAAGATAGTATAAGGCCTTTGTTCCCCAACTGTGCGCCGCAGAGGGGGCACAGAGTGTGTGCAGATGACACAGAGGGGGCACAGAGTGTGTGGAGATGACGCAGAGGGGGCACAGAGTGTGTGCAGATGACGCAGAGGGGGCACAGAGTGTGTGCAGATGACGCAGAGGGGGCACAGAGTGTGTGCAGATGACGCAGAGGGGGCACAGAGTGTGTGCAGATGACGCAGAGGGGGCACAGAGTGTGTGCAGATGATGCAGAGGGGGCACAGAATGTGTGGAGATGATGCAGAGGGGGCACAGAATGTGTGGAGATGATGCAGAGGGGGCACAGAGTGTGTGGAGATGATGCAGAGGGGGCACAGAGTGCGTGGAGATGATGCAGAGGGGGCACAGAGACAGAAACATAATTGAAAAAAATATATAAAAATATTAATTTTCCCTTGGATTTATTTGCATTTTTGCATACAACTAAATAAGTATTTCTGTCCTGACCTAAATACTTATTACGTTTTTTGACCCAGCTACTTATAAAATGGGACTGCTCTGTAATTATTTGGGAGGGGTGCCTTGAAAAAATTATAGAGACTCTAAGGGTGCCACGAACTGCAAAAGTTTGGGAACCACTGGTATAAGGTAAATAAATATCACTGAAGACAGTTACAGTAGTTAAGTTGGGAGAGATTTAGGGCAGAGCAACTATAACCAAAATAAAGAGGGGAAGAACTTGGATGTCACTGGCAGATGATATTTGAAAACAAACCAACCAAATGAATTCACCTATGGAAAAATGGTAAAAGTACAGACATTAATGTGTGTGAAATAGTTAGATCCCCGACCCCTGGAGCCATAAGGGCCCTCAGGGGACAAGAGTGTTCAAGACTGCCTCCGCCGCAAGGCTCGGGCAGTCTCCTTTACCCCGAGATTGTCTGAAGGTTCTCCCCAGGGTACTAGCTCTTCAACTCTGCCCAAATGGAGGGAGACTCTGACAACAAGGGGAGAGTGCAGCCCATAAGGGTCTATAACCTAACCCAGAACGTGCAAACAAAATCCAAACCAACTGAAAATAGTGCAAAAAAAGTGTTTTGTGTTTAATTAAAAAAAAATTGCCCAAGCCCGATGGGTGGAGGGTTTAAAAAAATGTCTGGTCTAACCAAAAGGTCGGGACTAAGAAATAAAAAGGTGATGCAGGGTTACTCAAATGCATTGTGCTAGTGCCTTACTCTGTGCAAAAGTGATAGTTCCCGCCACCACCAACCGTGCATTTTCAGGACACCTCCGGGCCCTGTCCCCCGGAGGCAAAGGCACCACAAGCTACTAACAGCAACGGCCTTCTGGCATCAGACCAAGAAGACCAACCCCTTCAGGGGAACCATCACACCCCCACTACACTTGATCTTAGCCAAAAGGCCCAGTCACCAGTGGTCCAGCTGAGTGTTCTGGTTGTTACCACCAGAGTTCAGGAGCTGGTGGCAAGACCAAAGCTTGGAGCCAACTTAGATGAAGGAGAATGGGTGGCTGATGGAATCTGGGAGGATCACAAACGTCATGATTGAGGAAAATGACAGTGTTCTATGTTAGCTTATTAGATATCACACAACATATGACCCATTTTCAATAGGTCAATACAAAATCATCACCATGTTCATCATTACCTGTGTGTTGCACTAATTCTCGCTGGTGCACATCCTGCAGCTCTTGTATCTTTTGGTCTTGGGCTGTGAGCAGCGAATCTCGGAGGCTACAAAGCTCACTCTCCTTCTCCGCTTGGAAGGTTTCACTCATCAGCTCCAAATGAGCCTTATGGATCTGAGTGAGACTGACACGTTGTGCTTCCAGCTGCAGCATCTTATCGTCCTATATATGGAATACGGGAATGTTAATAAACAATAGAATATTACAGAATCAATCATTGAAACCTCCTCTTTGTTCCAGAAGTTAGTAGCTTCTCAGCCAGTTAACATTCTGAATTGGGTTAGGGCTTCATGCAAATTATAAGACAAACTCAACAAGAAGTCAATAAATGTAAAGGTGACAACAACCTGATATGTAGAGCCATATATTTAACTTTAAGTCATTAGTTTTTTTTAGCTTATTATAAATATCATGAGTGCAATTAATGTAGCACTGGCTTCTACCATGTAGGAATTGTAGTTCTGTATGCACACACTACAAGTCTTACACAGAAAAGGCCACTGTTCCACATCTTACACTGAAGAGATCTGTTAAAACAGCTAGTTGAATAAAGGTCTCTACATATGCGATCACATGTTCACTATTAAACCAGCAAGTCTGTTTACATGGCCAAATGGACAAAAACGGTCCTTAATTTTAGGAGATGAGATATTCACTAAACGTTTTAATTTTATAGTAGGAAGTATGTGATTATCTTCGGTTTTAAGAAGTATTTTCCGGTTTTAATATAAAAAATATAAAAAATTGTCTTTGATGATTAAAATATTTTAGGATAGACCACTTTTTTTTTATTTGCAGAAAATAAGTACTGACTTTCTATGATGATTGTAATCATCTGAGTAGTGTCATCCCACATAGCTATAAAGTGACATTATTACGCATTCCTGGGGGTAAATGTATCAAGCTGCTAGTTTCCAGCGGGTTTGAAAAGTGGTAATGCTGCCTATAGAAACCAATCAGATTCTAGCTATTATTTATTTAGTACATTATACAAAATGATAGCTAGAATCTGATTGGTTGCTATAGACATCTCCACTACTCAAACCTGCTGGGAACTTGCAGCTGGATACATTTACCCCCTGTACTTTAATGACAATTGTCCTACCATTGACAGGCTGACATATCCCATAGACACAAATCTGGTGATAATGGCGCTTAGCCCTAATATTCTAAAGCCCGGTTAAATCCACTGTGTAAATATCAACACCGTGTGAAATAATTACATTACACATCTTTTTAAAATATTCCAGGAGGCAGCCATTGTTTTGGCACCTGTTGTTTCTCAGGTGTTAAAATACATGACCTATTCCGAAGCTGGCAATATTTGAAAATAATCGCAAAGGGCACTTTGCCGCTGCATGTTACTTACCGCGTGGTCCATGTGGATCTTGGTGCACTAAAACCTCCATCATTACAAGTTCACTGAACACAGCTGTAGACTCATATTTAAACATTTAAAAAACTATTTTTTTTTATGTATTAACTTGCTTAGTCCAGAAAATAGCAATAGATACTGAGAATGACATCCAATATACAGAATAAGATATTTATTGTATTGGACAGATGGCCAATTTTGAATAATATGTGCATTTTCTCAGAGACATTTTTAACATGGGACAGACCCGTGAAATTAGTTGGCTACTGTGACAGTCTAACACTTAGCAGTATAAGAATTAAACAACAAGAGAAAGACACACAAAACCCACACCAGACTAAATCGGAAGATATAAAATAAATGCATTATGAATTTAGGATTAGTAACAAAGATAAAAGAATCGGTATTCTCTAACACACAATCTCTCTAATACTTGACACTGTAATATACCTCTTCCTGACGAACTATATCCAGTTTCTGCGCAAGATCTTCTTTTTCCAAATGAACGCTTCTTAACAGTGAAGACTCTGATTCAGGTTTACTAGTCAATTCCTGCAGGTCTCTCTCTACAACAGAAAGCTCAGGATATGGTGACAAACTGCACAGTTGAGGAGATATCTGCAAAGGGGGGAAATCACCTGTACAGGTATTTTCTATCAAACTTTCATTATTAACAGGCATTTCATTGGCAGCGCCAGACACTTCAAGTCCGCTCTCTGTAGAGTTTTCTTTCGGAACTTTGATATTCTCTAATAGAACATGGTCTCTTTCACAGCATAATGATTTCACTTGTTCTTTTAACCGGTTGATTTCATTTTGCTTTGACTGTAACTGTTCTGAGAGATTGGAAAGTTTCAGGGATAGTTCTTGTTTATCACGTTGGGCATTCTCTAGTTTTTCCATTAATTCTGTGGTGTCTTTCTCAACAATTTCTCCAACGTCGAGTTTATCAGCTTTGACCAACTGAGAGGGACCCAATGGGTCCTCTTCTGCTGAAACCCATTTCAACTTTACAAGTTCGTTATTCAGAGAATCTAATTGTATTTTATACTCCTCTTCTAGCTTTGATTTGCTGCCTTCTAATTGCTCCTTTACTTTAACCAGGCAGGTGTATTCTTCTTGAAGTTCGTGATAGTTGACCTCAAAATTCTTCTCAGCAAAAGAGAAGGTGTCCTTCTGCCTTTGAATCTCTTCTTTCAGCTGAAGCTGGAGGTTTTGGAGTCGTTTGTTTTCTGAAGTGAGAAGTTCAATCTCCTGTTTGAAATCTGAATTAACCAGTTCAGCGAGATGTTCACAGTTTTCAGAGTTACGCTCTTCCCAAATACTCTGCAAGGCATCATTTTCATCTTTAAGGAGTCTATTATCATCCTCTAGAGCAGCCAATCTATCCTTGAGAGCATCTTTATCCTTCACTTCATTCTCAAGGAACTCAATTCTAAGCTGCAAAACTTGGACCTCTTGCTCGATGGTTCCTTTCTCCTTTTCCTCTTTTCTCAAACAGTCCAACTCTTTCTGCAGTTCAAGAATCTGAACCATCAGGTCTTCTGTCTTAGGATCGCTGTCAGATTGCATTAATTCCTTCATCTTTGACATTTCCAGCATTAAATAATTCTGTTTGGTTATCAAGCTATCTTTCTCGGACTGCATGGCAGTGATGGTCTGACTCGTCTCATGTTGCATCTGCTCTAGTTGTTGCTTATAACGTACTTCTAAGTTATCTTTCAGGTTCTCAATGTTTGTTTTGTGCTCCACCGTTAAATCCTCTTTGAGTTTAGTAAGTTCCTCTTCCTGACTGAATAAAAAGTTTGTCCTAAGTTTCTCTAACTCGGCTTCTTGAGATTCCGCCATCCTGTCCAGCACCGCGTCCTTCTCTCTCTCCAACATGTCCAGCTTAATTTTGTAATTTGTCACTTCGGCCTCGTGTTTCGATTCCAATTCTTTGGTAAATTCACTGGCGGTGGCCAGTTCTTCTTTGAGGTGGTCGATGGTGAGGAACGAACTGCTGGCTTCATTGAGTTTGTTTTCCTTTTCGGTGAGGCTCTGCTTGGCTCGATGAACCTGCTCTCTAGCAAAGCTCAGGTCCTGGAGCAGATCCTCGATTTGCCTTTGTAGGTGTGATTTTTCTGATGAAACATTCTCCAGTCTATGGGAGAAATCTTCCTTCATTTTAATCCTCTGTTCATCAGAATAAAGCAGTCTGGCGTTTAATTCAGCAATGACAGCATTAAGTTCATCGATTTTCTCGTTGGTCATATGAATGGCTTTTTGGTTAGAAATGCTGTCCACCTCGTGCTTGTGCTGAGCAAGAAGCCTCTCGATCTCTAACGTATGCTGCCTGGCCAGCTCCTGCTTCATTTGTACAATCTGCCGTCCGTGCATCTCGTCTAGCTCAGCCTGAAGCTGTTCCAGTTTCTTTTGTGTCTCTAATTCCATTCGTTGAGCGAGATCTGCCTCCGACTGACTGTCTTTATGATGCTTTTTCTGAAGGTCTTCCACAGCGCCCATTAACTGCTTGATTTCGTCCGAGGATCTCCTCTCCCTTTGTTTGGAAAGGTTTAGTTCTTCCGAGAGACTATTTATTTCCTGGCTCTTCTGGGTTAATTGTTCTCTCAATTCATCGACAGATTTCTCTGACACAACAATTCTCTCTTTCAGTTCCAGACACTTGATTTCTTCATTGCGCAAAGCAGATTTCAGGCTATCAACCTGCAAATCCTTTTCATTCATCTTTTGTTCCAAAGATAATTCAAGTTCTTTCTGCTGTACCTTAAAGAGATCCAAAAGATTAAAATCACATGGTATATATATATTTTTTATATAAAGCCTGGTATTTAATTTGAATGACAATTCATGCCTCACCCCATAAAGTGTTTTTGGAGGCAATACAACCCCTCCCTAATAGGATGGGACTAGATAAGTGGGTGCTATTGTCCTCCTCTAGCTTTGCATTATGTATTGTGTATTATATACAATAATTATTAACAATATTTTATTATTTTTCACAGGTACCTAAGTTGCCAACAGGTATATTATATATTAAACAAGTAATATATTTAGCTTACAGCAATCACTAAAGAAAAGGTTAAGAACTCAACATCAGTAAACAATAGTTACCTGTATTGTTACTAGCTAGTTCATTGTGATTGAGTGTCATGGTTCTGTATCCTTCCAAATGTCAAAACCTTTTATAAATCCTGGTATAAAATATGAAAAGCCAGCCCTGGAGTTTGTGTTTTTAGGCTGTGATTGCTGCATGAAAGGATGGATTTGCTTCAATTACAATATGAGCATTTTCCAAATGCACCTGACTTTTTAAGAGTTAAATGAATGTGGCAAAGGTTTAACTCTTTGCCACTCTGATTTAAAGCGCTGTAGCAGACTCCTCACTGCATAACACCATCGTTGGGCTTTACAAAAACCAAAGCATGAAATTGAGGATTCTCTATTGTTTCTTTATCAATATCTTGCAGTGGTTACAGTTTTACAGTTAAACATTTGATTGTATTTTGTACCACTCTATACTTTTGTTGTAAAAAATTAACTAATTTTCTAGTCTAATCTTTGGGGCAACCCTTAGCAATATCCATCCATCCTATTTTGGCAAATACAATTCCACCTACATATATGGATGCTCCAAAGTTTAAGATGTTATAAGAGAAAAGAACAGCCTAATGTGCAAAAATTAGAACATAACCTTCATTTTATGAAACTGTGACCATGAGGCAAAATATCCACATACAGAATTAAACAAAAGACAGCCTAAGGCAACACCTACAGTTTGGTTTTCATGATAGGAGGAGTTAGAAAAATTAACTATTGCAGTATTTCTGCACAAGGCTAAACCAACTCATTTTAGCAGACAGCTTGGACAAGGCGATATAATAAGAGGGACAAATTGAATACAACCTGACAATACAGGAACATACAAGGAAATAGAATGTGACTTAGGATCTTCTACGTTCACTTGTTCTTATTGAGAATACAGTCAGCAGCCATCAGATAGTCCAGACAGTCAGACAGACTCACTGTTTCTGTGTCAGTACACACATTCTGCTGCATGTAAAGTATGTTATGCTCCGAAACATTTTAATTGTAAAAAGCAGGAAACAAGCAAACCAATCCCAAAGTACACAGGACAAGCAGAGTTTTCATAGGATATATTCCACCATTCATTTTTGTGAAATGTCACATGGCATTTTGATCTCTGCATAGTATACACTCACGTACAGTATACATAAGAGCTTAATTACTGTAAGTGGTAATCAGGACATTATTTTTTTGAAAGACTCTAACCCACTATTTTTATTTTCTCTTTGTATGTGACTATGCAAATATTAAGAGGTAACTATTTAAATATTCTTGGTATAGAAGTCAATCTAGCTCCTAGGAAGTTACTAGTGAGCATGCTTGCAGCAATCACCAGTGAGCTGAGATTTCCTCCATAAACCCCTCCTCTGCTCCTACAGCTCTCCTGTCAATCTTACTGAGTGCAAAATATATTTCTCCCTACACAAATGCTTGTGGTGTGGCCTAGTAACAAGGGGATGGGGCATAATGACAGAGAAGGTGAGAATGAGGGAAATATCCAGGTCCAGAAAGGACCAAATATATAACAGAGGGGTAGGTAATGAGTTACCAGACAACAGCTGCACAGAGAGATAACGTAACACCATGGGGTAAATACTGTAATGCCTAAACACGTGCCCAAAACTGACCAACATAGAGAATGCGTGATCTTGGCATGTGGTCCCTCTGGCTCCTACACAGCCTTGAACAGCTTTAGTTTCCAGTATTGCTATGACTTGCAGCAAACCCCTCCCTAGCCCTACACAGGCACTGCAGTGCTTACTGTACAGACCTGCTGCAGGCTGTGCATCTGGTCCTTCAGAGACAAG
The DNA here is from genome assembly GCF_038048845.1 of Mixophyes fleayi. NCBI lineage: Eukaryota > Metazoa > Chordata > Amphibia > Anura > Limnodynastidae > Mixophyes > Mixophyes fleayi. Next base: position 23,141,303 of record NC_134406.1, read on the forward strand.
ATATGAGTTTGGAAGTCATCGTTCTCTTGCTGGCACAGTCTCAGCTGGTGACTGCGATCTTCGAGCTGCTGCTGATAGGTGAATATTTGCTGTTTAGAGTGCAGGAGATCTGTGGCTGTACTGGTGTGACTGGTGTTCCTCAAGGTCTCGCCGGCCTGTAGCTGCAAACACCAAACAGGAGATACAGTCATTACAAATAGGTATTAACAGAGATCAACACCAACAGTGTCAGTAAAGCTGCCCATTGCCATATCAGAGTCAAGGATAAACAAACTTAGATTCTGGGTGATTTTTAGTATTATAGCCTCATGTTTATCAGAAGCATATTTACAATATATAATAATTTTAGACTCTACTTCGTCTGCTGGCAGTTTGTACCTTTGCAGTAAAGTAGTACTTGCCAATACTGGTCCTGGGTAGAGATGCTCAGACTCGGTTCCTCGAGAACCGAACACACCCGAACTATGGGGATCCGAGTACTGAGCCGCTCGGTACTGTCGTGCGCACTCAGAATTGAAAATGAGGCAAAACGTCATTGTGACGTTGTCGGATTTTGGGAGTTTTGAATTCCTTTTTAAGATCCAACATAGCGAGGGGTGGGAGGGAGGGCGGACCCCCATTTTTCTTATCTGCCACTGCTGTGTGCCAATGTGTCCTAGATGTGCTAGGAACTGCCGTGTGTTTGAGTCATTGCTCTGTCACTTACCATCCAGCCAGGTCGCTGCAGTATTTATCCGAAAGTGTATGAAAATAATATTGTGACCTGTGAGGTGGTCAAAATGGACTGCAAATGACTTGAAATTAGTGTTATTGAGGTTAATAATAATGTTGGAGCAAAATTATGTGATTTTAGCATATTTTAGGATTTTTTTCTAAAATGTCCAAAACCAAAAACACACGAGGGCAGTTTTGCCAAAACCAAAACATGAAGCTAATCCAGATCCAAAACCAAAACCAGTTCAAGGGGGTCAGTGAGCATCTCTAGTCCTGGGGTTACCCCTTTCAAGCTGCCGAAGCATATCCAACGCTTTGGTTAAATTAATTAATTTTTTTGTGCATGATTAAGGAAATCCAGAAAACATGACTTGCTAAGAAACAGGTTGGTGGACTTCAGAAACGGATGTTAGTATCACCACTTTAGTGAATTTAAAACGGTTTATCATATATCCCTCTCCTGAGCTGTATAACAGTCTGAGCTTCACTCTAATCTGCAACCGTGAAGAGACATGAGAGGTAAAGGATAAGCGAGTGGGCCCCGGTGAAATACCACTACTAAGGCGAGGGGACGAGCCGCGAGCGGGCTCTTGCCTCTGGCTCCAAGCGTGCTGGCACCCTGGCTGGGCACACGGTACGCAACCTGCTCCGAGAACAGTGATAGGGAGTTTGACTGGGCCAGTACACCTGTTAAACTGTAATGCAGATGTCTTAAGGCGAGCTCAGGGTTTTGTGAATGGCTGAGTAATTTAACACCGTGACACGCTGAGGTTGGTTCGGAAAGCTTTGTTACCGTACAGAATTTATAAAATATAAAGGAATTAAAAAACACCAAGAGAAATATTGAGTCTGCTGTTATGATCCAGTACTGGTGTCTCCTGGCAACTGGTGACATCAACGCAGAACTGACATCACAAACCGCAGGGGACTGCAATAGGTGGTGGTTATCACCCTGTGGTGCATTTCCTAGTAAATGGACACTTGAGTTATGAAAACATGTAGCTGAAAATAAATTATAAGATGAACGTTGTTTAATAAAGACTTTAAGATTCTGACGTTGCTGATAATTTACATCATTGTATGCTTTTTGCTGAATTTAGGTTATTATTACTGAATATATTATGTAGCCGACTAAAGCAAATGGACTTATCCACGGGTTTGTACAGACATCGGGTAAAGAAAAGAAGATACTAGTTTATCTACGAGGGGGTATTATAAGTAAGAGAGGGTTTTCCTTTACACAGATCTCTTATTAGGACACACATGGATTTTTGTGTCAGCATCTCCAGGAGGATATTAATGAATCAGATATAACTCAAATTAGAGCAACAAAAACAGCCAGTCTTAAATAAAAGTTATCAAGATAAGCTCAACAGGGTCTTCTTTCCCCGCTGTTTCCGCCAAGCCCGTTCCCTTGGCTGTGGTTTCGCTAGATAGTGACAGTGGGAATCTCGTTCATCCATTCATGTGCATCACTAATTAGATGACGAGGCATTTGGCTATCTTAAGAGAGTCATAGTTACTCCCGCTGCTTACCCGCGCTTCATTGAATTTTTTCACAATGACATTCAAAGCACTGGGCAGAAATCACATCTTGTCAACACCCGCTGCGGGTCGTCAGGATGTTTTTATTTTAATTAAACAGTTATACTCCCTTGGTTCGCACCAGTTCTAAGTCAGCTGCTAGGCGCAGGCCAAGGAGAGGCGGAGAGCCACGATTTTGCCTTGTTTATACTAAAAGGAAAACATGGCATAGGCACAAATTAAATTAAGATATTAATAAGAAATATTTGTTCTTTAACTAATGAGATTAATAGATTGACATTAAATGCAAAATAGGGACAGGAACCCAGTACAACACAGAGGGCCAGATTTACTAAGCTGCGGGTTTGAAAAAGTGGGGATGTTGCCTATAGCAACCAATCAGATTTTAGCTTTCATTTATTTAGTACCTTCTACAAAATGACAGCTAGAATCTGATTGGTTGCTATAGGAAACATCTCCACTTTTTCAAACCCGCAGCTTAGTAAATCTAGCCCAGAGTCCGTGATTCTTCCTGTCCTCGTTAAATAACTCAGAAATCACCCAACAAAAACCATACTGTTTCCTCTAAAAATTAAATAGATCTCACATGCTGAAACTGGATCTTTAACTTCTGACTTTGTTCTGTAAGATCCAGAAACTCCCTCATGATGTCGTCTTTTTCCTTCCTTGCTTGCTGGAGGTTGGTGGTGAGTTGTGTGATTATACTGTCTCTCTGCTTTATGGCCGTCTCAAACTCCTGTAACTGAAAAACAAACACAACGTACAGAACGGTGGCTGGGTTTATGTGTTTTGTGCTTAAGTAAAATACACTAATAAGATGTTAAACCCAAAAGTAAAGCTAAACTGTAAATGTAGAATTTGACATATTGCAGAGGAGAATAAAATTCCCCTTCTCTCCTTCTATTCAAAATCACATTGCTCACTGCTTGCGGTCATGATTTCTTTACATTTAGAAGTAATTCAAAGGCCCCAGGGACCATCAATAAATGCTACAGCGGGCTTTATTATGCATTTTACATATCACATATTTTACAAAATAAATAATCACAGCAAAACTTATTGTATCGTATAACTTGGAGAGATCTGATTTTAGTGTGTTTATATACAGGTATCGCTGATCTGGAAACTTGTTGCCCAGACCACTCAGGAAAGCAGAAAAGAAAGCGGTAACATTTGCTGCTGCTTGGCGATTGTGTCTCACACACAGCGATATCATCTCCACTGAAGTCCAGGACGGCCATAGAAGACTGGGCCTGACCATTACCCAAGTACTTCTACTACACTGAGAAGAGCACCGCTAAACGATATGATGAGAAGACATTTGTCAGGGACACTGTTGGATAAGACAGGGATCCTTTGTACGTGTAACTGACTAAAGGCAGGGTGGCATAAACAATGGTATACAAAACCCAAATTCCCACACATTCCCAACAAAAGCAAGACCTATATGTGTAGATAATGGTAAAATCTTAACGGACGAATGTCTGCCCTTTATCTTTTCAGGTTTACATTGTTCCTGGTAACAGCTTGTATCACTTGTTTGAAATGCTGCTGCCATGTTATTACAGATAGGAGCCTCTTTCTTAAATGTATTGTTTAAGTTATTACTGAGAATAAGGGTAATGTGTGACCATTGGAAGGTTAGAGGGTCGTCCGTGCAGCCCTGTGTATCAGATCGCCTGTCACTGCTCTAATCTGTACTTGAAAAAAATGACAGCTTGAATCTGATTGGTAGCTATAGGAATCAACAACTGTTCTGCAGTTACATGTTAAACAGTTTTTTTATATTTATATATATATATATATATATATATATATATATATATATATATATATATACATACATACATACATACATATATATATATATATATATATATATATATATATATATATATATATATATATATATATGTCCAGACTTTGTATTGTACACCTCAAAACAACTCTTATTGTCATTTTATCAGTATTCATTTGTTAATTGACTTATCGTTTTGTGAGAAGGTTACAGTCTTAATAAATAAAACAAAATGTGTACCATTTGGTGGGAATGTCCATCTTTAAGGCCATTTTGGGATGGAGTCATTGCTACTTCAAAAGAAATTATGAAATCCGAGGTGTCAGAGGACCCAGGTTTTTGGTTATTGAATAAGACAAAGTTTTATATAAAATAAAATCCCTGTTAAAACATCTAAATAGTGTCGCAAACGCAGTGATTCCTGTACATTGGAGATACTCCTCTCCTGCAACTCTGAAAGAATGGCTCACCCGTATTGAATTTTATAGGTATATGGACCATCTGATTCTCTGCTCTTCTGGTAGTTTTAATGACTATTGTGCCACATGGTTCTACTGGCTGGAATTCCAAGACACCGAAAAATATTCTGCCTTATCCAAATAGTCCCCTTTTGTGGAGTTTCTTGATGGGAGTTATCACTCTTTCCTGTTTTCTACATTTGCCCTCTATCATTGAAGACCGGAATCTTGTTCCAAAAGACCCTCCTTCCTTCCACATGCCTGTTCTATCCTCACCTTCCTTTATAAGTTTAATTTTGTTTGGTTTATTCTTTTTAAATATTCAATGTTTAGCGAACTAGGGCATTTAATCTCATGTAAGTCATACTTTGTAAAATCGGCTGATTTAAGGTTGGAACTTAGAACTTGTTCTTTACTGGATTTCGTGTGATTGTTACTAAACTTTCCTTACATCCATTTTTTAAGACAATTTGTTGGATTGCCCTTTATTTACACATGTGTATATTTTGAATAATTTCTCTCAATAAAAAGTTGAAATGAATGCTCCAGCTGGAGCTCACTGATGAAGCTGAAGATGTCTCATAAAGGCTCACTCTAAAGAATTCTAAAGAGAAAGGGCATTCACCAGCTTCAGTAAAGACTGTATTTCACCACATTTATTCACATATAACAGCTTAGGAGATATAACAGTGCCGGATGTAAACCTCATTCCTCTGGTGTAAATATCTTGTGGGCGCCCTGGTACTTTTTGTATTTTGTCTATTTGTATCCAAGAGCGGTCACAAAACGTGTGAAATCAACTTCAACAGGACAAGTACAGATGACAACAGGATGTAAGCTGATAGAGGACAACGAATAAACATGAACTTTTACATATGTAAATCTTCAGCGATAACAAGCAGCAATATAGCATTAAAGCTATATAGGCGTTTCTATAACAAAGGAGGCACAGTTGTACAACTTGCACTGAACTGGACTAGCTACACACAGATACCAGCGGTACTGAACGGCTACAACTGCGTTGTCTCACCATGAATCTGGCGGCTGCGTGAGAGGTTAGGCGACACACTGTTTTTCTGATGTGTAACTTGACATGTGAAGGAAATTTAATTATAAACAAAATAAAATAAATGAAATTAGAAGGAGCTACTCTACTTAAGAAATACTAGTGTTGAAAGTTAAAGAACATCCGTTGCCCACACACAGCGGGAGCTGCCATTTTGTGCCTCAACGACATCACCGTGAAGAATGGGCTGCATTCTAATAACAATGGCTACCTCCACTGTATACAGGCAACAGGAGCACTTCAATCTGTGAACCGGCAGACTTTTAGCCTACAATATAAGGAAAACATACCAGTAATAACATCATTTAACCTAATAAATGCCATGGTGATGTTTTCTTTCATGTTAGATTTGGTAGAACACCAAAAATTTTACACATCTGGATATTTGGCCAAATTCTAGTCACATATTAATTAAAATGAACAATAATTAAGTCGTATAGACGTATGCTTAAAATAAAAAAATGAAATTGGGTCTAGCTCTCTAACCACCCAGCATTCCCTCTACGATATGCCCAAAAGGTGCACAGTACTTCTATCAATAACAGGTCTTAATGGATATTGTATTAAACTACATTTCACAAACAGTCACTCACATGAAACATTAATTTCTCAAAAGACACGGACCAATGACCAATATAGTTATATTACCAGGTAAGGACAAGACCACAAGTGGACGTTTACTTACTGGTATAGAATATACAGTACTCCTAAAGTACTTGACTAATAAACTTTCTGACACAAATGCAAAACACAAAAGCTAGACAGACAAATATGCATTAATTAAGCATTGTCCATGGAAATCTGAGTAGTTTTAATATTCTTTTACTTATCCCTTTAGGGGGAATCTATCGTGATTTATAAAGGAGAGTGTACAACACATGGAATGTGACCACAGAATAACAGAAATAACGAGTTACTGCAACTGACTGAAAACTAATCTGGTGCCGCTCACACCAAGGCAGCAGGTAGAGAGATCATTTCATCTTTGCTCTTATACAAAGCCACAAGACACCCAAAAAAACATTTTCCATGAAGCTGCCCATTCCACATGCATTGAACAAAAAAAAAAAAACAACAACACAATAGCAATATGTAAAAATAAAACATATAAAAAAATATGGATAAAATCCATGTACCTGTTGCAATCCTTCTGTGCCATAAGCTGCCCTCATTTCTTCCAGTTCTCTGTTTAGTTCTTCAATCTCCTGCTGTTTTCCAGCCAGCTCATCCTCCATCACCTCGAGCCGCGCCTGCGAGCTCTGGGTACCGCGCTCGGAGAAAGTCTCCTGGACCCCAAACTCTTCCTCCTGCATAAATCCAGCTCGGTTAATGAACACGGCACTGACAAGTCTGCAAAGTCACAGTACTGCTTCCTGACTCGGATGTTGCCCACATTACAATACCAGGCAGCACTGAGCAAGCGTATCACCACGGCAACCACCTTTGTTGTTGGGATCATTGGCGCACACGTTTCCACCAAATTCTCTGTGCGTAAAAAACGGACAGAGCAAAAAATAGGGGGATTTTTTTCCACACTCTGCCAGTATCACTGTGCACAGATATCAAGGGTCCGGTAACAGACAGGAGAGAGATGTCTAGTATGTGTTAATGGAAAAAGTATGCAGAATGTTATCTGGGCGAGTGCAGAATGTTAGCTATGCTGAGTTAGTGATACAATAAAACACATCTGATAATATACTGTACCCATTGTATGTGTGCTGTACTGTCTGGTGTTAGGAGAAAACTGTCGGACACTACCTGTGACAAAATAATACCCAGGATTCCATTATTCACAGTTCATAAGAACGGACACATACATCTTATATACGAGAGACAGATAGATAGACGGCATCTCTGCTTTAATAGATTTGGTTTAACAAAATACTTTTATCTTGTGCAAATGGTTAAAATGTATCCTGTATATGGCTTCCATATAAATAAAAACAGAAAAGTTGAGCAACAATGACATTTATTAAAAGGAAAATAGCATTAAGGTTACTTTTTTTTATATTATCTTTGCTCAGTTCATAAATTGGTTCTGTGTAGCCAACAACATCCGTAGTTTTCCAGTCTGTACTTAGAATGTGACGCTTTAAACGGGAGGGAAATTTGAAGGCCGTCTATGACGTTTAACCGGTGTTCTTTTAAAAAGCCTGTATGTAAGTCAAGCACTGACATCCAATCCTAGCACAATACAGTGACCGCGTCTTCATGTGTCTATAAGGACACATCACAGTACTGGCCAAGCACAATAGGAGTTATTTGCCCTGGGCAAGCATTGCCTACAAAGATACCTACAGACATGTTACTAATGTATTATAGAGCAATCATGTTAAGAAAATAAGAGGAACTGGTATATTTTTAGGTGAAATATATCAGAGGACACCATGATAATGGGCAGACTCTATCCACCAGCTTAGCAGATACATTCAAAGCTATATTGCTCCTGTTATAATTCCTATTTTGATGCCTCAATAAATACCCGAATCTTATTCTTTATGTTTTGTACTAAAGAAAGATGGGAATCCAATGAATGGATTGAAGTTCTGCTATATGGAAGATGAAAGAGTCTAAAGAAGGCAATAAGAAAAGGATATGTGTCAACATGTTTTCAGGCCTCACCAACAGTTTATGTTTTCTGGATTATCTTCAACGAACACAAGTGGACCAATCACTGGCTAAACCAAGTGAATGCACTGTGGTCATGTGCTCTTTGGGGTGTGTAGGTTATATTATTCCAGAAGACAGACTCGGATTGAGGATTATAGGATCATCATGCTACATCTTATAGATGTGACACCTGGGGGTAAATGTATCAAGCTGAGAGTTTTCCGGCGGGGTTGAAAAACCAATCAGATTCTAGCTATCATTCATTTAGTACATTCTACAAATTGATAGCTAGAATCTGATTGGTTGCTATAGGCAACATCTCCACTTTTCAAACCCGCCGGAAAACTCTCAGCTTGATACATTTACCCCTAGATCTCACAGTAATGGATGGAAATGGGGATTGTGTACCAACTGTAATATTCTCTTTTTTTTTATAGATTATAGAAGGCTTTTAGCCTACTCAATGTGTGATTTTATATAATGTATTCCTCCTGCTTGTTATGGATGTACTAAAGGACAGTGTGACGGTCTCAGGCACCCAGCTGATCAGCTCTTTCCATTGTCTTCATGTATCATGCTTATAGGAACAGACACGGGAGCCTCTTCCATCAGGATCATTTCATAACAATGCAATAAAACACTCATATTAGGTAGAATTCTTCAAAAGGCAAACTAAACATTGTGTTATGTATGAGGATGTATTGAAGTGGACCCGTCACCTGCGATATTAAATAAAATGTAATAAGAATATTGCAAATGTACTGCTTTCGTATCTTTATATTGATTCTTAGATGAATAAAATAAATTGTTATTTAAAGTAATAAGCCGATTCTTGACTACGGGGCAGCCAAATTGTACCAAGTTGGTAATCTGTACAAAGGAAGTAAGCAGAAAGTAGAGGTAAATTTGTTGTAAATGAGCTATATAATCAATATACAAAGCAATCCAGCAAGTTTACTCCAATTTATCATTTGAAGTGTTTCAGTCAATTTCTGCAGAATATGGATTATTTACTCCCTAATTACTACACCTACACTGTCGTAGAATATTCGTCTTAGTGTCGGATTGTAACCTTCGCTTACCCTCTCTGCTCCGTGATCCTTGAGAATCAATTTTGTTTTTGCAGTTTAGAAATGCAGCAAGAAGAGCTGCCTGAAGGGCGCAGGTAGAGAACAGTATAATTAAAATAAAGGCCAAAGGGGACGCAACAGGATTTCCCAGGACCCAGTGACAGTAATAATTAAAAACAAGTATGTGTCGTTAACACTAACAATCTCTGATTTAAGTAAAATATGGACAAAAGGATTCAAACTGCAAACATGCATGGCAGCACGGTGGCTAAGTGGTTAGCACTTCTGCCTTACAGCACTGGGGTATTGAGTTCAATTCCCGACCATGGCCTTATCTGTGTGGAGTTTGTATGTAGTCCCCGTGTTTGCGTGGGTTTCCTCCGGGTGCTCCGGTTTCCTCCCACACTCCAAAAACATACTGGTAGGTTAATTGGCTGCTAAGAAATTGACCCTAATCTATCTGTCTGTGTGTGTGTATGTTAGGGAATGTAGACTGTAAGCTCCAATGGGGCAGGGACTGATGTGAGTGAGTTGTCTGTATAGCGCTGCGGAATTAGTGGCGCTATATAAATAAATGGTGGTGATGATGATGATGCATGGGTAAACTAACAGGTACATAGTAAAAACGTTGCAACAGAGACAGGCACTGCACATCTGTGTGGCCTCCTACATGCCAGTTGGCACTTATCACCCTGGGCTGTTGATGTAATAGGGAAGCCAAGAACAAACCCTCATGATCTCTGACTTATGACAACATGATCAGATGGGACGGGACCAGACCAGGGGGTGGGGAGGGGTTTAATCACTAAATATACTATTGATAGGCTCTCCCTAATGCACGGTTTGGCGAGCTTATCCAGGCATATCTGAATTTTGAATGATTTTACCCATATTTTGCTTCCTTTTTGATAAGGGGTTCTCAATTCACCCTGCGATCAGAGATTGTTAGGGGGGTGGGGGTGACAATTTATACTATGTGCACGTACTGTAGACTGTGCTGTGAGAATAGGTCTTCTGTGTATTAGCCTAATGATTGCCACCTAGTGATGGCATTAACAAGTTGGTGCCAATCATACAGGAGAGGCCAAAGGGAAAAAAAATTGAGACAATTTTATTTTAGCTTCCACCAGCTGTTCCAACCACCTTATTCTGCATGACGGGTCCACATAAATAAATACACATGCAATGGAACATTCAATCTCGATTTCAGAACAGAGACAATGAACAAGCAAAATTATGTTAAACCGAAGAAGAAAAGATGCACGTTGTGGAAAGGAGAGCAATTTATATCGAGAAGCAGAGCAAGGCACCACAATACAAATGTCAGATTCATGAAGAGCAGGAAATGAAGCTCACCCACAAACAGATGAATTCTCTGCATGCAGTATACACCTAGCTTACCTCTGAGCTATAATCATCAGCAGTGGTGGAAACTTCACTTTCAGGCTACAATTAAAACAAAACCTGTTTGAATAACATTTCTTCTAGTTATATAGAACGATTTACATTAAGATTGTAGATATCTTAATGCGCCAATTGGAAGCAAGTCAGGATTTTCGTTTACCTAAGTACCTGGAGTTCATCTCGATAACGTAAGGGCTCGTTCACACATTGTGACACGTTTTAAAGCGTTCCGTCAGCGTATGTGACTGCATATACATGACACAAAATCTGTATCTGTATGAGCCCTAATGATATTTCCTCATGTGGCTCTGGGAACAGATCTCATATTCCAGTTGTAGTAAAGGTCCCATTGCAATGACGGAGCTGTGCACACGATACTGGCTAATTCTGAACCTGCAGCTCTAATTTACTGCATCCAAGTGCATCACCAACCAATTACATGTGTGTGATTGATTATATGATCCTTTTACTGTAACATTTCTTATGGCAATTGTAATTTGTAGCTGTAGTTGTTTTTTTTACGTTGAAATGACTGGAGGTCTACATTAGCCACTAGCTTACCAATTCTTAATTAAACTTTTTGCAGTAGCAGAATAAGCAACCTAAGGATTAAAAAGGGATCTGCTGCAATTATTGTTTTACAGTCATATTTTTCACAAAATTTAAATAATGACCTCTGTTTAGTAATATATAGATAAGTAGTGGGGAAAAGGCAGACACAGGGGAACACCTACGACCCTGTCTGGGGGTAATGGCCTCCGTTGGTCTTCTTGTACTATATTCTACCTTCTCGTACTGTTGTCTTACTTAGTAAGAATTAAAAGTGTGCTACTAGGGCTGTATAAATGTATTGCCTACAATGTTATAATTAGGGTAATGTGCACCATTGTGAATGGAGCTAGAAAAAGTAATGTATTAGGATTCCTAGGACACAGATGAGGGCTGTTAAATCTATCCTGTTGTCTACCACTGATCTCTATACACAGTTTCTAAACCTTGAGCTTCCCAGTAGAACCACCTACCTCTATGGTGTAAGTCTTGTCATGTTTAATAACTTCTCCATGGGGCAAGGTTCTCATGATGGTGAACTCAGTGGTGGTACCGGCCCCGCTTGGAGCATTCTGGGAGTGGGTTCCATCGCTCTGTGATAAGCCAGCTTCTGAAGCCTCTTCCGGGTGGTCCCGTTGTTTGGAGCTAGAAGAAGACTTCTTTTTCTTGGTCTTCTTCGCTGTAGTCTGGCCGTCAGTCTGTCCTTTGCGTTGTCTGAACTGGGCAAGCTAAAAGGAAAATAAATCGTCAATTTATGTTATAAAGAAGCCATATTACATAGATATATGCTCTGTTTTACACAAGGGTCACCGAAATGTCTACATCCCAGCGCGAGTGACCTCATATGGTACAATAGCTTCTAGAGAACCTCCAGGTTGGTACCAACGTTTAGAGTTGGTTCAGACCCATTCCTCAATAGAATATAGCAGCCAAAATTGGAATACAATTTAAACAATTTTTAAACATATATATATATATATATATATATATATATATATATATCAGACATACATCCATCTGTTTAGAGAACAGGTATGGTACTAAAGAACAGATATGGAGAACTGTAGACAGCCTAAGAGGAGTGGCACTTAGCAGCTATCCATAGGTACAGAATAAGAAGACCTCATAACTATATATACATATGCGACACCCTTACATACTAAACTTGAACATACAGTGAGAGCATGAGAAGTGGCACTGTGCATATGTCCATAGATACAAGTTAGGAATAGATACATAATTGCACCTAGTATACAGAAGAAGAGAAGCAGTATTGTGCAGCTACATAAAGAATAAACAATGAGAACTGCATCCAGTGCACAGACATAGAAGTAGTACAGCCCTAATGTTAATACGTGAAGGGTAAGATAGACAGTGAGAATTGCATCTAGTGCAAAATAGGTGAAGTAGCACTATGTAGCTATCCAAATATACATATTAACTGTGCAAGGTAGAAGTTAGTACGATAGGTAGCAAAACCTCCAACATGTACTCAGAAAAGAATATTCGCTGAGTAGATGATATGGGAGGAGAAAACCAATACCATTAACAACTGAATATACCTGCGGGAATAGTTATATAACATTTTTAAATGAGATGGAGAAACATGGGCAAACAAACCAAATCAAATCAATCGTCTCCCAATTTGTACCATTGCTACCATATTTTGTGCCCCAATATACTTTTAGAAATCTATTTAATGTTGCAAAAAGTGAATCAACCTTTCTAGCCAACACTGTGTTGCACACAAGGCTCTTTGTGCAGATTAAAGTGTCCTAACAAGTTAAGACTGTCTCTCCCGCAAAGCTCTGCGTTAATCCTGCAAATCAAATTTAGAGATTGGCAACGGCTGTTATCTGTCATGTGCCAAGATCTCATTTGATGCAAACACGCTTACATGCACTTACAATAAAGTACCAGGTGAAAGTAAACAGTTAAACTCAGTGGTAGATTAAAAAAAACACGTCCTGAGTGGACATGTTTGGGCTCCCATCCTGCATACAGATTTCCTACCTGATGGAACACTTTCCAGTTTTAAATTTAAATACAAACAAACAGTACTCCCCCAAAGATCACACTGATAGTGTGTGCATACAATTCACCAATAAGTTCAAACAGCCCTGAGATTAATGCGGACCACTCTATACTTTAGCCAATAGCGAGATTTTCACAAGATAAAGGTATTTCTGTAATTGTGATTTATGGGCAGCACGGTGGCTCAGTGGTTAGCACCTCTGCCTCACAGCACTGGGGTCATGCGTTTGATTCCCGACCATGGCCTTATCTGTGAGGAGTTTGTATGTTCTCCCCGAGTTTGTGTGGGTTTTCTCCCACACTCCAAAAAACATACTAGCAGATTAATTGGCCGCTATCAAACTGACCCTAGTCTCTGTCCGTGTCAGGGAATTTAGACTGCAAGCTCCAATGGGACCGAAGTGAATGAGCGTTGCGGAATCAGTGGCGCTATATAAATAGATGATGCTTATACCACCCATTGTGTCTATAAGAAAAGATGCAGTTGTCTAAGGGATTATGCTTAATCGGATATGTTATTTTATGTGTAGAGGATAGACTCATTATATCTGGGAAGATTATAAATAACTCCTGGTATATGAGACTTGTATACTTGATAAAAAGAAAGAAACATATAGTAATAAGACAAACGAGGAACGTAATAAACAACGCCGTCTGGGAACAAGCTTAACGCTCTACGCTGCCCAACTCTCGCGCCAAGTCAGAGAATTTGCCTACAACATACATTATTTTTTTATGCTCTCTTCCGGGCAGAAATAGAAAACTCCAATGCTGTTTTATTACATAATACAAAAAGCAATATGCAAAAATCGATCTAAAAAGTGACAGGTCCTCTTACACGCGGAAGGTCTGGGTCCCTTGACAGCTTTGGACCACAGGCTACTGTCCTTAATATTTCATCACTGGTTAATAAACCACACCCGATAAAAAGCACATACAGGAACAAACAGAAAAGGTTTTATTACATATAGTTATAGTAATAAGTATCCAGCCCTTGGGAATTTTTCACATTTTATGTCGACATGGGATCAAAATAGATTTATTCAGGAATTTATACCACTGACCAAGACAAAATACTTAGATGTTCATTGTTTGTTGTGTTTTCACAGGAGGTATGATAATTATTATTGCACTCATCCAATGAAGGTATATTCAATTGTTGGCGTTACATGTAAAAGTAACGCGTTGTGCACGCTATTACCGTCATTACGGTAATAGTGCGCATAAATACCGTTATTACGGTACCTTTAACGCCGGATTTCAGCTCGAAGCTCCGATCCGGCTTAGAATTACCGTAATAACGGCAATATATTTAACGCAGCGGGAAACGGCAACAATTGAATATGCCCCAATAAATCTGCTATACATCATTCGTTTAAAGGAGGCTCTACAGGAAAAGTGAGACAAAACCCTTCTAGATACATGCATCGCCTCATATAAACAACTTTAAGCAGATTAGCAAACAAAGTTTTTATCTATTTCGTAAAATTCCCTCATTTGTTTGTAGCGAAGTAAAAATGTAACAAACAGCATTATAAAGATATAAAAGAGACAAAACCTTCTGCAGGTACCAATGAACACTAAAGATGAATGCACAAAAGTAAAACTATGAGCCTGGCTCAATGTCACATTATAATCACTCAAGCAATGACATCTAATAAATGAATAAATATACTCTACCTTGTAACAAAACATGACAGCCAGTGTCCCAGTCCGCACTTAGCGTGTTATATGTCGATGACTTGTGATAGCTGAGCTTATGTGATTTACAACAGAGTAAAGATTTACGTGTGCAAATCCTGTTACAATATGAGAACCGTAAAGTAGCCGTAAGCCGGTCAATCTGCGGCCACTAATTAGACCTTCTACTAGTAGTGAAGAAATGAAAAGAAAAAGATCTAATGACAGATAATTGCATAGGAGACGTCTGTCACCTTCTTTACATTATACAACATATCCAATTCATCGACTCTTGTGAAGAAATGTGCGAACTTCTACGGTATATCTTCAACACATTCTTAGCAAACCAACAAATTAATTGTATAACAAAAGCCAATCGATACAACAAATGCCAAAAGAAACATAAGGTAAGGGTCCTGTTATAATAAGAAATGTCCCGTTATGACCGTTATTATAAATGGTCTCCGACTAACTCCCTGCACTTGTTCTAGGTCAGGTCTGGTGTTGGATAAGGTGTTTAATAGCGCTGGTTTTAATGCTGCTTAGCTTGCCATATATGTGTGCGTTACTTCTGCTGATAAACCCCACCCCTTTTTTTTCTTGTAATACCTGCCCCTTTCTGCACTGGTGCAGGAAGAGGAAACTTCCTCAGCACCCTGCAGTCTAGGAACTATTGCAAAAGATTTCCTTCACAAATACCTCCAAGGGGTTAATTTATCAAGCTGGAATTTTCCAGTGGGTACCAAAAGTGGAGATGTTGCCTATAGCAACCAATCATATTCTAGTAACCATTTATTTAGTACATTCTACAAAATGATAGCAACCAATCAGATTCTAGCTATGGCACCATCTTCACTTTTCAAACTCACCAGAAACTCACAGCTTGATACATTTACCCCTAAACGTCTTATACAATGTAGCAAGTGAATGTGTTTAATTGATCCTAGTTTATATAGGGCCATTGTGTCTCTATAAGAACCTTGCATATTAGATAAGTCACAGATGGTAAAATCTCTTACTACGCTCACTTACATACATGCCGACCTCACTGCAGAAAAAGTGCCTCGTGCCTCACTGATCTGATTAATTCCTAGTAAATTGATAGGCTGTATTGTCATAAAAATAGCCTCAGTCCATAACTCGACTGATTTGACTGCCTCCGGTCTGTAGTTGACTGAGACACTTTAAGGGCACGGAGACAAGTGCGCTTCCGTTAGACCGTGGTACAATCCAGCTCAACCTCCACAGCAGATAGGGCTAATTGCAATCTATGAGGAACGCGCTGACAATAGAGTATACATTGAACAGAATTTGGGAGATGCTACACCAAAACGGTGAATGCAGCACAGATGGAACATATCAAGGGCACATGGAAATTGCTTATGTGAATGAACTCTAAAGCACTGGACCAAAAAATGACACATCGCAGCGGATTCATGAAGACAAGAAAAACGAACTTTATTTAAAAAAACGCATGTAAATAGTTCATACACGTCCGTATTCAACAAAGAGCGGATGTAAAGATATGGTTCTAGGTCTGGTCTGCCCTAAGAAACAATACGCTGCAGGATATGTGAAATATATAGCTGCAAAGGAAAGCACAGAAAAGCAAAAAAAATAAAATAAATAAATAAAAGGATACAATGATTGTCAGCTGTTAATAATTTAGTCATTAATTACATAATAATAAAACCAGAAATTACAGTGCGCAAATAGTTCTTTGTAAACGTCTCTCTTGAGCACCTTATTGGTATAAATTACATATATTCCAATGACCGTTCACTTCATCAGATCCTTGCTCCTTCAACATGGGAAATCAGTATTTATACCAAGTGGATCTTGATTCCTGCATCTTACCCCTGAAACACCCGAACTCCATGGCAAAGTAATTCAAGCTAATAAGCAAACATAAAGGGGCGCTTCCATAGTGTAATATTAAAACAACTTATTTAACGCTTTTCTCAGAGACTTCATCGGGAATCACCCCTCCTGACGAAACGCGTTGAGTGTTTGGCTCACTACAAGTTTTTAACACTTCATATGTATACAGCTGTATGTTGTGAGCATGTTTGGTGGATAAATAGAGTTTTCCAGGTATATGCAGCCTTTGGCTGATCATGTCTGCAAACATTTGATTTTTGGTACATGTTGAATCTTTGTTTTCATGATATTACACTATGGAAGCGCCCCCTTTTTTTTTTCAGATTAATTACATAGCATTAGAAAAAAACTTTTTTCATTTCTTTTTTTTAAATTTTTTCAATAAAATACATTAAGATGTTATGAATATCTACTGAACATAAAATGCATTGTTACAGTTGTTCCTGATTGCAAACACATGTTCTAGCTGCATACAGAGCCGTCATCACTACTGATCAGCACAGAGCTTGAACCGGATGCTGCTGCGTGTGCTGGAGCTTGGCTCGCCCTTACAGTACACTGACTATGTGCATACGCCCAGTCGGCTCCTCATTCCGCTCCTGAAATTGTAGACTGTTGTAATTGTCCTTTGTGCTCTAAGATGAGTGGATGTTGCTGTGTTCTCTGGTGTATGTTCCAGTTCTGGTCATGCACACAGCGAATGTACACAAAATACGGCACGTATCGGCATCTACATTCCTTAATGAATCAGGCCCATAAAGTTTATTGTGTATATATCTAGTTATGTATGTCCTTCTCGTCATCTTCAAGTCTATCTATTGTGCTTTTTCCTATTTGTGCATCATTTATACTCATCTAATGAGATCCCTGTTCTATCTATATGTCTTAACTCAATGTAAAATTGTATTTGAAAATGACCTTTTTCAGTGACCGTTATTATACTGGAAGCACTTCAGAGTATGCGATTAATGCTGGCAAGTAATACATAATACATAGGTCATTAGCATTATTCATTAAACTACATTAATAATCACGAGCAGGTGTTCAAAATTAATTAGATTCAGGATTCCAATTTCTTTCAGCTATTTAATAATTCCTTTTCTACATCGAGGGCTTGTTCACACAAACACCTGAAAACTGCACTAAAAATAGGATGGATGGTTTATGGTTCCCACTATTGCATCCTAAAAAAACACAGCATTTAAATTTGGGACCCTGACACAGCCCACTTCTCATGCATCAACACGTCCTAGCTGTACAACAGATTAAAATTGGTAAAACACATTATAGGCGCATGGAAAAACACATTGAAAACATGTAAATGTGTCTACAAGTTAGTTTTCATGAGTTTTCCCATTTTTCATGCACCCTGGACAGTAATGATGAACAATGCAGAAATTAAGTGAACTTCTCTTCTCATCCTAGAAACATCTACACATATATATATATTATATATATATATATATATATATATATATATATATATATATATATATATATATATATATATTATATATATATATATATATATATATATATATATATATATATTATAACATTCTGTGTGGGACCCACACAGAATGTAGCAAAAGAAACGACATAAGAACAAGACAGTCAGTAGACAGATATGAGGCAATAGGTAGAGAGGACCATGGCCATGAGAGCTTACATTCTAGAGGGAGGGGTGGTGAGAGACATAGGACCAACTGTGATAAAATGGGAGATGGTAGGTAAAGAAAGAGGAGGTGATGGACAAGACGGTCAGGAAGTGGTGGGATAGGTGGGCAAGAAGAGATGAGGTTTGAGTGAGCGCTTGAAGTATTGTATGTTAGGGGAGAGTCGAGTGAGGCGGGGTAGGGAGTTTCAAAGATTGGGGGCAGCACGGCAGAAGTCTTGGAGGCGAGCAAGGGAGGAGGTAATGAGGGGTGAATTAAGGTGGAGGTCGGATTCAGAGCGGAGTGGGTGGGTGGGTGGGTACCTCAAGAAAGGTTAGAGATGTATGGGGGAGAAGTGTAGGCGAGAGTTTTGCAATTGAGTGTAAGGAGCTTGAACTGAATTCTGATAGGGAGCCAATGAAGGGATTTGCGAAGAGGAAGAGGAGTCTAGCCACAGCGGTGACACTGCCGCTCTTATGGATAAGGCTGATAATAATGTGATTACCGTAAGAGACAATCATGGGCAGGTATGGTCATTAGTATACAGACAGAACACTACTATAGAGCAAATCATCATCAGACACGGCTGATGAGCCCAGACACAGGGTGTAAAGCCAGATTACAGGTTTTTCTATTACTTTGGAAGACATTGCATCAACTCAAATACTTGTATTTCAGTTTCTTGTCTGCACTCT
The DNA here is from genome assembly GCF_038048845.1 of Mixophyes fleayi. Lineage (NCBI taxonomy): Eukaryota > Metazoa > Chordata > Amphibia > Anura > Limnodynastidae > Mixophyes > Mixophyes fleayi. The sequence goes on from NC_134406.1 coordinate 23,160,462, forward strand.
ACAGATTTTGTTGCTGCAAAATCTAAATACGAAATAGACTGAAGTAGGAGAGCTGAATACCTTTTAGAATACATTACGTGAAGTCACACAATTAGCTCACTGACCCTACCTGTGTAAGACATTAGTAGATCACCTGTCGTCAACGATAAGGTAAATATAAATACCCCTCTCTCTGCAAGGTCATACAGCATGGTAAACACTTTAAACACATCAGAGAAATGAATATAGAGAGGCACAAATCTGGGGCAGGTTATAAGACCATTGCAACGGCATTAAACCAACTGACACTGAACGAGCTAAAGAAGTGGCTGTCTGCAATGGAAGACAATGTACATTGGACAACAATTGCCAAGACATTCCACAAAAATAACCTTTATAGGGGGATCACATGGAAGATCTTCTGGCTGAAACAAACTCATATTTCCTGCAAAGAGTTTGTAAACCACCACCTAGAAGATACTGCAGAGGTGTTGCAGAGTTTTCTCATGATTTTGAACTGGACCCTTCTGACCTTAATGCTTAGAGGAATGTACGATGCAAATCAAACACTGTAATAGCCAGGTAACATCGTCCACACCATGAAGTACAGAGATGGTAGCATCATGATACAGGGAGTCTGTGGCAGGGACTGGCAACCTTGCCAGAACCAAGAGTAAGATACAAATACTGGACAAAACCTGCTACCATCTGCTCAAATACTGATTTTTTTTGTCTTTCAAAAGATCAGTAATCCGAAGCACACTGGAAGTGGAATTTACATCATACATATATATATATATATATATATATATATATATATATATATATATATATATATATATATATATATATATATATATATATTTATTTAAAGGGGGTGGCCCCAACCATCACTATTCAGGGAGGCAGCCTATTGGCAAATCTGATACGGTTAGTTGCCTGTAAGTGCGGCTGTGAATTTTATTCTGGTGTTGCAGGATAAACACATCTCACAAGACCAGACTAAGTACAGTCCGCACCACACTGACAAGGCAGCCAACAGCAACCACATATGCTGCCGGCTGCCTGTCAACAAGAAAAAGAACAATAAAGTTTCTGCAGCGCAGTGGTGAAACCTGAAAAAAAAAAATCAAGAAAGGAGCAAGGGCAGAAGAGAAAAATTTAAGTTAAATTCACTGCTTAAATATCAGGGTTACGCTGCGGTGTACTAGCCAATAGCAGCTGAAACCCTTAATCAGGCCCTGCCATTCACAGTCCTGACCTTAACCCCATAGAAAATCTGTGACAAAATGGTCAAATCTGTGACACACCGTCACTCCCCAACTGACCTGACCCGGGTTGAGCAATTTTGCAAGGAGGGAGGGGGGGGTTGGGCAAATAAGGTTTACTCTCTCTGTTCAAAGTTAATAGAGTCTTATCCAAAGAGAAGACTTCGTGTAATAGCCAGAGTTGGTTCAACTAGGATTTGACCGAGGGATATGTAAACTTATTAAATTATGTTTCAGTTTTAAAATGTATAGATGAATGTGAGCCACAAATAAAAACTCCCATTCTAAAAAAATTAAATTCCTGGCTCTGAGACTAATGTAAAAAAATGATATCGGGATGGGAAGAACAGACTATTAGGGGAGGCCCTTCCTGTGTGGGAGGCGTGGGAGCTATTCTAGAAGCATTTCAAGCAACATAATAAAAAATACACACACACAAAAGAAGGACACATGGATTAAAGACAGACTTTAAGCCATAAGGAGGCTAAACCAGCAGTATTTGAGGACCATACTGGAATATTACTATGTGCACTGACTGTGCTTTTTAAATGAGGCCCTTTGTGTATAAAGCTCTTTATTTTACTTATTTTGTATATTTCCCCACACAAAACCAACCAATAGTGGGGCCTTAGAGGCAAATGTCTATATCAGTGGTTATTTAAAACCGCTGATTCTCGGCGGTTTGCCGTCATTACTCAAAAGAGACAATTTTATTAAAGGCAAAACCCGATGGGCTATGCCTTTAATAAACTAGCCATTTTAAATGATGATGGCAAACCGCAGAGAACTGGCGGTTTTAAATAACCGTTGATACATTTGCCCATTAGATCTTTACATCTCTGTCTCTTTGTCTGCAAACAAAAACATACCAAACACAAGTGATTAACTTACAAGGCTGAACAAGCGCTCCTCAATTTCTTCCTCTCAATCACTACTTAAAATTCTCATGGTCATCTCTTTGCACTTAAACTATAACCTGTTTTTATTTTCATCTAGCTCTTGGAGTCCAGAGGAGTCCTATTATATCACTGTGTGTCCTATTATGAAAGTCTTCAGTCCACCCAGCAAGTGGGCAATAACCTCCAGAGACTTTATAGATAATATAACTGTTGGTAACAACCGCCAACATTTTTTTTCTTTATTATTATTATTGGAAACTATTAGACTGCCCCGACCCTGCTACTGACTTAGTTTTCTGGGGAGAACACTGTATAGTAATGACAACAGTCAATGGGCTAGATTTACTAAGCTGCAGGTTTGAAAAAGTGGGGATGTTGCCTATAGCAACCAATCAGATTCTAGCTTCCACTTATTTAGTACTTTCTACAAAATGACAGCTAGACTCTGATTGGTTGCTATAGGCAACATCCCCACTTATTCAAACCCGCAGCTTAGTAAATCTAGCCCAATGTCTTGTTCTTTCATCGTGGTAGGTAGATTGGTGTAATACATGACCCAGAAGTGGGATGGAACAAAAGCATTATATAAAGGTTGTGTTGTCAACCTGATACCATATATTTTGAAGCCCTTTTGTTGCAAATTGTGTTGAATTTATGTTTCTCAAAGGGACAAGGCACAAAACCGTGGTGATTATTATCTATTATTTTCTTGATTTTAAAGTATTTATTTTTTACAAGTCTAAGGAGTGTTTTATTACCATTATAAAGCACAACTAGAAAATATATAGGTATGAACAATGTTGGTATTACGCTGTCAAAACCTCAGCGATTTGTGGCAGCCATCTATACTTCTGCTAAAAACATCCCAGGTGTCTTGGCCCAAGAGCTTGCAATCTTTGCGGGGATAGTTTAAAACAGGTATAATTTATACACAAAGTGTGACGTTTTACACCACAAAATGTATTCTACAATCTTTCAACTGTAAATTCTTGTCTGGAACTGATGAGTCAACTTAGCTAGTGGTCTAGACAAGACAGGACCACTTTAATATCACTATCGTGATGTTTACACTCCAGGAGAATGCGTCCTTTACAGAGGGCGCACATTAGTTATCAATTAGACGAGATTGATCTCTTGAGAGTTAAATGCGCATGTCTCCGTGTTCCCATCATAACTCATAACAACGCACATACATTTAAGAAAAACAAAAAAACAATATTAACCTCTGCAAGTTTACATGTGAAGGAATATTAAACGGAAAAAATAATAATAAAAAGAATAGAAAACAGGTTGGCATTGAAGCAGAGCTGAATGCAGCCAGACAGAACACATAATTTGAAAACACTGAGAAATGTAAATGAAATTTATAGACCAGACAAGACCTTCATAAACTGTAGACATGGGAATCAGACAGAGACTATTGTGCTCAAACAACATTTTATTGGCGATGGCATATACAGAATCGGAATAAACTAAATAAATAATTTAGCCAAGCCACTTTCATTTCAACTGCATTTTCTGTTTATTTATCAAGCACAGACTGCTGTAGCAGAACATTAAAGTGAAAAGACCTTTCTGCCAGTGCACTCAAGAGAATGGGCACAGAACTAATGGGAAACTAAAACTTTGCAATAGTAATTGTGTTAGGAAATCACAGAAAGTCTATGTCTATGACTTTTGCAACAAAGACAATGTAGCAGCCACAGCTAAATAGAATAAGAATATCATGAGCCTGTTATGTAATTCTACCACAGCTTATTTGGCATTAGCCATTTCAACTTAGACCCAGGCCATATTTGCAGTTAATTCAGCCCTTGATGGCCACCAACTTAAACAACTGTGAATCATAAGTTAGATGTTAGGGGGAGATTCAATTGCTGGTGACATAACACGCGGATATTGCGCACGTGCCAGCCATTATGGTTGGAAGCTCCGCTCATTTTGCTGCTCAACTCTATGGGGGGTATTCAATTGTTAGTGAGACGGGTGAAATACCCGCGCTCGAAAAATATTACCGTTAATACTGTAAAATTGCACGTAAATACCGTTAATACGGTAATTCACTCGCTGGATTTCAGCTCAGGGAGAAATTCAGCGAGTAATTACCGTATTAACGGTAATATTTTTTGAGCGCGGGTATTTCACCCGTCTCGCTAACAATTGAATACCCCCCATAGAGTTGAGCAGCAAAATGAGCGGAGCTTCCAAACGTAATGGCTGGCACGTGCGCAATGTATTCAATTGCGCACGTGGGGGGTATTCAATTGTTAGCGAGACGGGTGAAATACCCGCGCTCGAAAAATATTACTGTTGATACGGTAATTACTCGCTGAATTTCAGCTCGCAGCTCCCTGAGCTGCGAGCTGAAATCCAGCTAGTAAATTATCGTAGTAACGGTATTTACGCGCAATATTACCGTATTAACGGTAATATTTTTCGAGCGCAGGTATTTCACCCGTCTCGCTATCAATTGAATACCCCCCCTATGGCTGTAAAACCTCGGACACGAGGCGTTTTCTGTAGACGCTCCGGAGACACCTCGCGCCAAATAAAAACTTCCCTTTAGATTCTCAAATTATGGTACATGCCAGGAGTACCTCCATCAATATAAAGGTAACTTCAGTGCTAAATTAACTACATGCTACAAATTTACTCACATGTACAAGCAAAACAGGGTACTTTGTTAATAGTTTATAGATAATCATATTACTGTAAGTCTGTCATAAACATTTACAGGCACAAGAGTACTTGGCAAACATTTACAGGTATATGGACATAGGACACATGCAGCCAACAAATCATTTACGTTTCCTGTGCTACGCAAATGATTCATTTCAGCAACACTTAGGGGCCTAACCCCCTGGCATCGTGTTTGCATCAAAGATGAAAGTGCTCACCACACATGAAAATACATATAAAACACCATGCATGTGTACATGCGTCCAATAAACGTTTGATATGTGGTTCACAAGCTGTTAACTTGCACTGGTCACGTTTACAAATAAATCCAAAATGTACAGAGCTTTTCCCATTCATTTCACTTGGGTTTCTTCTTCTGATAATCATTATTAATATGTAAACCCAAGGGGGGTGGGGGTGCCCTCTGCTTGTAAACCCAAGGGGGTGGGGGCTGCCCTTTGCTTATAAACCCAAGGGGGGTGGGGGCTGCCCTTTGCTTGTAAACCCAAGGGGGGTGGGGGCTGCCTTTTGCTTGTAAACCCAAGGGGGGTGGGGGCTGCCTTTTGCTTGTAAACCCAAGGGGGGGTGGAGGCTGCCCTTTGCTTGTAAACCCAAGGGGGGTGGGGGCTGCCCTTTGCTTGTAAACCCAAGGGGGGTGGGGGCTGCCCTTTGCTTGTAAACCCAAGGGGGAGAGTGCCCTTTGCTTGTAAACCCAAGAGGGGGAGAGTGCTCTTTGCCCGAAGGAGAGGATCTATGTTGGACTACTGCAGTGGAATTTTTCATTTTGTGACAAAGTCTGTTGTGATTTGGCAAGGACATTTAGGAAAACATAAATTTAATTATGTAACACCCCATCACAAACGTTTTGTTCCATCATGCGAACCTCTGTTATTACAGATATATGGACCACCCCATTCCCTCTCCCACATGTTCTCTATTCTGCAGACATCGAATATGATATTTTGAAAGTGATTCGGTTTTGTGTCAGTGTGTCAATGTCTTCACATGGAACTGGGTAAGTTTTCATTTTTTTAACTTCAATAAAAAGGAAATACTGACCCCAGGGAACTACTCTGTATTGTTCAGGGACCATTTCCTGCTGACCTCCATTCCCCTCCTTACATCACTGCCCCTGTCACATGCAGCCCGTCCACTTACTGAATCACACAAGCAGACAGGTCACTGCCTCCCACAAGATCAGCACTCTCACCTGAGATAATTTGTGCTGCTGTGAAAATACAGAAGATCAGATTCCCAAAACGTTGAAGAAGAAAACCTCCTCCTCACCATAAATGCAAGCACAAAAAAAAAACACCAAACAATCTAATATTAGAGTGTTTGCTTAAGTAGACTAGGAAATAAAATAGTTATGCCTGGTGTATTTTATAGACACACATAAAGATCGTCCAGGTTATTTAGATAAGCACAAAGGTGTTAAACTGTTCTGCTTTTTTCCAAGTCTGGATGTGCAGGACTCAGTTAGGAGTAGTGGCATCAAAATTCAGTATGGTTACAGTTCTCTGAAAAATGTAAATCTTGTTTATATTCCCTTTCATGCTAGTGATCCTCAGAAACTGTTGCAGTGATTAGAAGGGAAAACCCATCTGTGTTTTCTAAGCCATCTGTCACTCATTGCTGTGCTGTCAGTAAAACACTTGTCTGCCTGCAGACACCCAAACCTCTCACACACTTTATCAGGAGCCAAGAATAGTACAGTGCAAGTTGTACACTCGTATAAACCAATAAGAACACAACAGGCACAGCCCAAAATCTTTATCTAATATTAAGAATTCTTCTGCATTCTGCACTTCTAGAATACCAACAAAGAAAGGAACTCACATCAGGTTTAGCAAATAAGATAATATTCACGTAAACGACAATCCAATCCCAGCCGCACACGGTACAGTGCAGTCTACTATATGTCCACTAGTATAATCCAAGATCCGTCCATTCAGGCCCAAGAACGAGCAGTAGGATTTATTTTAGTGCCACAGAGACCAGTTAGTATGGTCAGAGGAGAGAGCATGCGCAGGTCAATAGAGATTATTGGTGGTCATCTTCCAATGGCGTGTACCGACATAATAAACCGATCGATTTAGAAGGTGGCTTTGGTACCACGACATTGGGCCAGTTATGTGATAGCGCTGCAGGTATGGACAACATAAAATAAAAGCTGGCTTCTGTAAGAGAACAGTTCTGAACATTCACAGCTGTAAATGTTTCAAGAGTTTATCAGAAAAAAATTATACCCAAATAAAAGGTGTGATCTATGGAGGAATATATATTACCTATGAAGAGCAGATTTATTGAAAATAATCCCACTGATAACGGAGAGCAATAACACGTATTCAGCTTTAAATACTATGACAAACATCTCAATTTCTGCCACAGCAGAGGGCAGTATATCCCAAAACAGATAAAACTTGGGGAAGGGACACTACTGATCATGTTTTGTTTTGCTAGTTGGGGAAAGGAAGTTAAAAATAAATAAATAAAAAAGGTTCTGCATGATGTCCTACTTCATTACTGTCAATAATGTTTCTAATTACAAAATAAACAAGGAAATAATAAGTTATGCATTCCTCTTTCAAAGCTAGAGTGATCAGGAACAATAGTTTGTGCTTGAATTTAATCTGGAACACATTCATACGCAGCAAAGGATACAAGGAGTAATTCATTACTTAGTGGCACTAGCATGATATATAGATGGTTTTTAAATCAGGAAATGTTAATTCATGGTGATCAAACCAGATGTTTTTTTTTTTCGTTTTTTTTGCGATGTGATCACACGAACTTCAATTCATAAAACTAATTTAAATATATCCAAAACATGCTCAAAGTTAGGCAGCAATGTTGTAATTAAATGATATAAAGGCCATGATAAATAAAATTAGGACTGAGGCTATGCCTGTTGTCAGGTAGCAGCATCGAACCTAACAATGACCAGCAAGGGAGTCCGAATTATAACATCACAATGATCACCCATCATTTTATACACAGAATGTTAACACACACACTACATCCAGTGTGTGTGGTTTGTACCCCAAGGACTGTGTCCAACACAATATAGCCAGTCTGTGCTTCTAGAAATGATTACCCCAGTTTGTACCCTAAAAAAAGTTTTGTTTCAACTCATAGCCCAAAAGTAATCATTCCAGTCTGCGCCCCCACCGAACACTTCCCTACTCTCTCTGCACCCTAGTACACCTGTCAGAAACCATTCTAATTACTTTCAGGGATAGTGTTCAGCATTCTAGAACGTGACTACGATTTCCTTAGCCACAATCGCTCTTACTCTTATAGGAAACCCTGGTTATGATGTCACCAGAATTACCAACACGAGCCCACAGTAATCATCGCATTTCACACTTGTAATGTCTTGCTGGGCTTAAGCACAAAGGACATAGATATTACTAAGAACTGATACATGGATTATAAAACTGGACTACCAGACTTACAGGGAAGACGTTGCCTACATGTGGCGACAGCTGACAGTTTTAGCCAAACAAATATTCATGAGAACACAGCCTATCAAGCCAATAGGACATGTCACCGGTCACCAGTGAGGCTGCATTCACAAGCAGCTGCATACACTGTGTGTGATGACAGGGACAATTTACTGGCTACAAGTTGAAAATTGTTATATACCTCTGCTCTATTTCACCTCAACTGGATTAATGTAACACTGATTTGATGCCCCAATACATAAAAAAAATAAAATAATAATAATTTAAATATTTACACAACAACAATTTACTGTTTCCTCTGATTCATTTCATGTAATACAAATGTTTATAAATAAAATACAAGGCAGCAGAGTACAGATGCACAGTGTGTCTTCTAATGACCTAATACAACACTATCTTTATTCTGCTACTTGGCTCAATATAGCAAATGTCTGGCATGGCATTCAGCGAGCCAGGAACTCCTGACACGTTCATATTCAGAACTACAGTAAAGTCAAACAACCTCCTGCAGGATGATGAGCTGATTATTACACAAGCTTTATGTAAACAGGTAGAACATGGCTATCCGGTATATTTCAATTTAATAGTTATGGGGGAATCTTAGACTAGATGATAATGTTACACATGTATTTCCAATACTGTAGGTATTTTTTTTTTTTTTTTTAATAAATATCATTAACAGCAGTAGTTTCCGTGCAATTAAATGTTAAAACCTAATAATACAAATCATTCTAGCACCAAGATTAGAGTGTGCATGACTACAGGCATGCAATTAAAAGTGAAGTGAATTTGGAAGTTAGGCTTCTTCTAGACACCGTTTTAATGTAGGTGACTTGCACTGTAAATGGAAACTTCTGGGTGGCCCCATTCACTTAATATAACTGTCTAGACAGCTTGGACATTGCCCACAAAGGGAAAATCCACCTTAAAATATCACATAATACATAATAAAGGTTCCTTTAAAAATGTCTCTTAAACTGTCCCCGTTTCCAACTCAGTATTGATATAAAAGCCTGGACTATACATCACCCCAATAGACAACCTGAGAGTTTAAAATATTATACCCAGCCACAATCACCATATAGTGACTGGGGGGGGGGGGGAATACCAGAAGCTTATAAACTGTGAAGAATATATGTCATATAGAGACAGTGCATGACCCCACTCATTCATTATTATTGTACATAAACAATTAAACTACTAAGAAGGAGATTTTATTACAGATCCATTAAACCAGGCTGACACCTAGGCAATAAAAACATTGACATATATAGCGAAAGGATGTATTTTAGCAGAGCTCTGAAAGCTACAGGGTGTGAAAGTACAGGTAGCTGACAAATAACCATACGATTAGCACAAGTGGTAGAGTACTAGAGTATAATCCACACTAACAAAAGCAGGCTCTTCTCAAAAACTCACAAATAAAATAAAAAGATGAAGGATAAAAAAAAATACACACCCATAATAAAAAGAAAATGCAAACGTTTCCATGAACAGACACTTGTTTGACACAGACATGATGGTTATAAGCTGAAATACAAAGTAATTCATTCAGCATTTATTAAGGTGCTTAGTAACACTACACAAGATAAATCAGTATTTATATAGACTATATATTATAAGCCTACTGACAATTCCTCAGAAAAGACAAAACCAGCGAGATATATATGAAACTCAAGGGACAGAGTTGCAACTCAGGAAACAGTCATTGCTAGGAGACTATATCATGGAAAGCTCTTTGAGATCAGAATGTCTTCAACATCTATGCAATCGTTTATTGTAATGTCACTATATGTAACAGAAATTGCCAACCTGTACCTCTCCAGTTACTTTTCACCAAAAAGCCCCTGTAGGGTATACTCTAGCTGGTAGGACACAGATCTTGTAGTTCTAGATCTGTATATCCCAAGTGAAAAGCATCCTTATCAAAATGTCTCACCTATGCCAAGCCAATAAATGTTGGATCATTGCAATATCTATTGCACAAGACTATCTACATTAAAGCAGCAATCTCATGAAAAAATCAGGTATGTTTTGTTGGGTTTTGGTTTTTTTAACATAATTCACTGTACCAGGTTATAAGAAGAACGTTGGTATTTGCCATTTTCCTTGTTTTGCTTTTTTTCTTCAGGCTGCTATTAATTATTTATGATTCTAGACTACTACGGTAACCAAAGTCACATGATATAGTGAGCAGAGAGGCTTTGGAATGCCCCTCTGAGCTCTGCCAGCACTGTAACATCCTCCTTCTCCCACCTCTGCCATCACACGATATCCTGAGAGCTGTGAGACTGTGTCTGTCAGACATTTTTTGTTTGCCAACCAGAGAGCTTTTGAAAAGGACAGCAAAGAAAAAGCATCCTTAAAAAGTACTTAACTTGCCATGCAAAGAAAAATAAAAAATCTATATGGGATTGCTGCTTCAATCTCCAGTCGTCTTAGTTCAAAGTTATTTATTTAAAAATAAAAAACTCTTGTCTGTTTCCAGATACAAGGCAATGTATGACACATGCACTATACTGCTTTACAGTAAGACACAGAGTCAGTGTTAATGCCAGGACAGCTGAAATGTCACACAGAGAAGCCATGCCGTTCAGCTGTCACACACAACCGTGCACTGCAACTGGTCATCCTGAAATGAGAGCATTTTTTTACAAGCACAAACCACTAATATATGACTTATATTAAATAGCTAAGCTCAACAGGACATATATACCTTCTACATTGTCCAATAAATGTATGTAAATCTCCTGGTACTGTATAGAACAATAACTCATTCATTGTTATTGACCAGTTAAACAGCATCACAACAACAATAAAAAAAACAAGACATATTACTCAGAAAGCAATAAGCTAGAATTCACACTAACTGCAATAAATGCTGTCCTGTATATAGATTAACAATGTTAAAGTCCCAATTTTAACATCTGCTGAGAATGACAAAACTACACAATGCCTATTTGAGTGTTCTCTCTTTCACACAAATACATGCAAAACAGGTGCAAGTGTTCCCGATACAGAACAGTGACAGTTGCACAAATAAGAGACACACTGTTTTTTTATATCCACACAAGGGAAACTCAGAAGTCTGAGCTCCTGTAACATTACTTGAAGAAGCCAAAATCGTGACCGAAGATGAAAAAAAAATCAGTGATTCGTGATTTGTGTCAGAACACGTAAACATATGCATGGATAACACACAAACATAAACATATGCATGGATAACACACAAAAACTCATAAATAAAACAACATATTTTGACATAAGTGAACAAACAGCAATGCACAACACAAAGACACATGATTTTGTATTTCTAATTTAAAAATAACCAAAAAAATTAATGAACACTAACTATTCAGAAATATATTATGTTTTATATTAATTCAATCTGCACACTGGCAGCATACACAATGGAATGCACACATTGACACACCCATACACCTCTGAAACTGGCACACTGACACATACAGATCATTGGAACAGGCACACTGACACACACATAGACCCTAGAATGGAAACACTGACACACAGATCCCGGAATGGGCACACAGGCATACATAAATCCTGAAGTGGGGAGACAGAGACCCTAGAATGGGCACACTGACACACACACAGAAATGGGCACACACACACACAGAAATGGGCACACTGACTGACACACATACATAGAAATGGGCACACTGACACACACACAGAAATGGGCACACTGACACACACACAGAAATGGGCACACTGACACACACACACATAGAAATGGGCACACTGACACACACACACACACATAGAAATGGGCACACTGACACACACACAGAAATGGACACACACACAGAAATGGGCACACTGACACACACACACACAGAAATGGGCACACTGACACACACACACACAGAAATGGGCACACTGACACACACACACAGAAATGGGCACACTGGCACACACACACAGAAATGGGCACACTGACACACACACACAGAAATGAGCACACTGACACACACACACACACATAAATGGGCACACTGACACACACACACACAGAAATGGGCACACTGACACACATAGAAATGGGCACACTGACACACACACACACACAGAAATGGGCACACTGACACACACACACAGAAATGGGCACACTGACACACACACACAGAAATGGGCACACTGACACACACACAGAAATGGGCACACTGACACACACACACAGAAATGGGCACACTGACACACACACACAGAAATGGGCACACTGACACACACACACAGAAATGGGCACACTGACACACACACACAGAAATGGGCACACTGACACACACAGAAATGGGCACACTGACACACACACACACCCAGTAATAGGCACACTGACACACATGCAGACAGGTGACATACGGTGACAATGACAGAGACAAGGAGACATAACTCTGTTAGCGGTGATATTACCTTGGCTTTGCCGGCCTCCAGCTTCCTCTTCCTCTCCTGGTCCTCCTCCTCCATGTCTGACCCTGCACACACAGTAAGACGCAGTGTTAGCGGCGGCTCTCTCCCATCTCCACGTAAACATGCGGCGCAGAGCAGTGACGTCACCAGCCGGCGCCCGGCCCCACTGACAGCTCAATGTGGGAGACTGTGCCCTCAATATCCATCAATGTGCTCACCGGCAGTATACTCCATATACCACACTGCTGTTACTGTACAACCCACCCCTGTACCTAATACTGAGCCTGACTCCACACACACACAGGGACACTATACACCCAGCACTGTATACCCCATATACCACACTGCTGTTACTGTACAACCCACCCCTGTACCTTATACTGCGCCTGGCTCCATACACACACAGGGACACTATACACCCAGCACTGTATACCCCATATACCACACTGCTGTTACTGTGCAACCCACCCCTGTACCTTATACTGCGCCTGACTCCACACACACACAGGGACACTATACACCCAGCCCTGTATACCCCATATACCACACTGCTGTTACTGTACAACCCACCCATGTACCTTATACTGCGCCTGGCTCCATACACACACAGGGACACTATACACCCTGCACTGTATACCCCATATACCACACTAATGTAACTGTACAACCCACCCCTGTACCTTATACTGCGCCTGGCTCCATACACACACAGGGACACTATACACCCAGCACTGTATACCCCATATACCACACTGCTGTTACTGTGCAACCCACCCCTGTACCTTATACTGCGCCTGGCTCCATACAGACACAGGGACACTATACACCCAGCCCTGTATACCCCATATACCACACTGCTGTTACTGTACAACCCACCCCTGTACCTTATACTGCGCCTGGCTCCATATACACACAGGGACACTATACACCCAGCACTGTATACCCCATATACCACACTGCTGTTACTGTACAACCCACCCCTGTACCTTATACTGCGCCTGGCTCCATACACACACAGGGACACTATACACCCAGCACTGTATACCCCATATACCACACTGCTGTTACTGTACAACCCACCCCTGTACCTTATACTGCGCCTGGCTCCATACACACACAGGGACACTATACACCCAGCACTGTATACCCCATATACCACACTGCTGTTACTGTGCAACCCACCCCTGTACCTTATACTGCGCCTGGCTCCACACACATACAGGGACACTATACACCCAGCTCTGTATACCCCATATACCACACTGCTGTTACTGTACAACACACCCCTGTACCTTATACTGCGCCTGGCTCCATACAGACACAGGGACACTATACACCCAGCCCTGTATACCCCATATACCACACTGCTGTTACTGTACAACCCACCCCTGTACCTTATACTGCGCCTGGCTCCATATACACACAGGGACACTATACACCCAGCACTGTATACCCCATATACCACACTGCTGTTACTGTACAACCCACCCCTGTACCTTATACTGCGCCTGGCTCCATACACACACAGGGACACTATACACCCAGCACTGTATACCCCATATACCACACTGCTGTTACTGTACAACCCACCCCTGTACCTTATACTGCGCCTGGCTCCATACACACACAGGGACACTATACACCCAGCACTGTATACCCCATATACCACACTGCTGTTACTGTGCAACCCACCCCTGTACCTTATACTGCGCCTGGCTCCACACACATACAGGGACACTATACACCCAGCACTGTATACCCCATATACCACACTGCTGTTACTGTACAACACACCCCTGTACCTTATACTGCGCCTGGCTCCACACACACAGGGACACTATATACCCAGCACTGTATACCCCATATACCACACTGTATACACCACACCCCTGTACCTTATACTGCGCCTGACTCCATACACACACAGGGACACTATACAGCCAGCACTGTATACTCCCCGTGTACAGATCAGTACCCTGTCACTTATACTGCGCCACTACTGAGCTTGTATCCATGTAGACATATACAGGGACACTATACACCCAGCACTGTATACCTTCATGTATGGCTCTGCATACCCTTGTGTACAACTCGGTACCCTGTTACTGATACTGCGCCACTAGTGAGCCTGGCTCCATACACATACAGGGACACTATACACCCAGCTGTCCCTACACAGTCTGCATTACACCTGGGGTTATACGCTGGTTCGTTGTGCCAGTCGGCTATAACTAGAAAGCTCATGGTATGGGAGACACGGATGTGTACAAGCTGAGAACATGCCTATTGTATGAACTAAGAGCTTCTGTACATTGTGAAGTTTGTAATATACATATTAAGTCTATGAGCAAAGTCAGACAGACAAGCTGCATATACCATCATATGGACAGTGGAGTTGTGGGAATGCAGTGAAAGTAACACTCCCTCATTCATAATACATCAGTGAAGATCATCTCACTCCAGCCAATATCTGATGGTTGTTAGGAAAGTGGATATTAGTGAAAGTCACATACTCATTCCTAATTCATGTATAATGGAATGATTTAGGTATGTGTTCTTTTTTCGAAAAAATCCAATTAGAACATCTCATCTATACAGTATTGAACAAACCTACATTGCGAAATAGCTTTAATTATCACCTGCTAAATACACTACTGAGCATAATGTATAGGGCAGCACGCTGGCTAAGTGGTTAGCACTTATGCCTCACAGCACTGGAGTCATGAGTTCAATTCGCGACCATGGCCTTATCTGTGTGGAGTATGTTCTCCCTGTGTTTGGGTGGATTTCCTCCAGGTGCTCTGGTTTCCTCCCACACTCCAAAAACATACTAGTAGGTTAACTGGCTGCTATCAAAATTTGACCCTTGTCTCTGTCTGTCTGTGTATGTGTGTGTGTTAGGGAATTTAGACTGTAAGCTCCAATTGGGCAGGGACTGTTGTGAATGAGTTCTCTGTACAGCGCTGTGGAATCAGTGGCGCTATATAAATAAATGGTGATGATGATGATGATAATGGCCAATGACACACACCTCCAAAACTTCTTCCGCACTGCTCCACTTCTTTGATGTGTGCTCCCTCGCTCTATCTGACTCTCCCCCAGCCTCCACTTGCTTCCTACATCTTTCTTTTCACCTTCGGCTATTGTTGTAATTGTTTGAGAACTGCCCTATGTACTATGACCGGGAATTGCCCTATATACTATGACTTCATCTTTGTTACCCATCTTGTGTACTGCTAGTACTACTTGTAAATTTTTGTGAACTTTTGTTTGTTAATGTGAACTGTCTACCTTGTGTGTACCATATACAGCGCTGTGGAACTTTGTGGCGCATTATAATTTTTTTTTTTAATAATAATAGCATAGCAAATGTTAATATTGACACAGTGATGGGATTGACACCACAGAAACCTAGCACAGTGCCATCTATAGGAAAATAACGGATGATGCAATGTTATCTATTGAGTTCAAGGCAGATAAATACATTAATTTTACAGTGATACAGTATTTAAACGTAAGATAACATAATTGTTATTATAGATAGTGAGGTATTGATTTATTGAGAAATAGCATAGATACAATATAAGAATACTGTTTTATTAATATATATAAATATATATATATGCATATGCTCTTGATGTAACACACGCATGAATAGAACTAGTTATAGTACTGCCATTGTGATAGAACATTTATATATGTGGTGATGCAACTAAACTGTCACATAAGACAAATATTTTTGATAGAAGTGAGCATAATTAGAACAATCACTATTTACTAACTTCTTTATTTTTCCGTACACAGTCTCTTCATTATTATATTTTAACATTTCGCTTGCTTTTAAGAATTTCTTTACATTTTATTATTATGAATAAAAACAATATTTTATTATTAAAATGTGTGTATTCCTTCTCATCCTACATGATAGTATAATATCAGCAATATTGACCTTTTCAAGTGAAATAAGCATTATGTTTATTCAATTTTTGTTGTATAGAGGATTTTCCCGGGATACACAGCAAAACTATAACCACTGTTGATTTTGTTTACTTGCAGAGACATGGGGACTATATTACACCTCCTACATTACACCTCTTCACAGCCTGACCTACCATAGAGAAACAAGAGTACAACCAGGTCTCAGCCTGTCGCCTGTATTAAAACCCTTACTTTACACCTCTACCCAACCTGACCCACCAGAGAGAGACAGGGGTACTCGCAGCACTCAGCCTATCACCTGTATTACACCTGATATATTACATGTCTACCCAACCTGACCCACCAGAGAGAGACAAGCGTACTCCCAGCACTCAGCCTATCACCTGTATTACACCTGATATATTACATGTCTACCCAACCTGACCCACCAGAGAGAGACAAGAGTACTCCCAGCACTCAGCCTATCACCTGTATTCCACCTGATATATTACATGTCTACCCAACCTGACCCACCAGAGAGAGACAAGGGTACTCTCAGCACTCAGCCTATCACCTGTATTACACCTGATATATTACTTGTCTACCCAACCTGACCCACCAGAGACAAGGGTACTCCCAGCATTCCATTTGTGTTACTATAATTTAGAGACAGAGTGGACAGTATATTTTTGGGGTCTTACAAGTACCTGGAAATTAAGTGCATTGTTATTCTATGTGAGGTGTAGGTCTGTATCCTTCTGCCAGTGAATTTTCTGGTATGGTACCAACCAAATGGGCGTCTGGGAAACAATGATTGTAGCCTACATGGTCCCTTCATTCCCTATTGCAGCATCGGTCCTGTGTGAGTCCCATAGAGCCAATGTTATTATGGTGAAGGACGTGCCACATAGGTCGGGATCACTGCTACCTGGCCAACCGGATGGGGATCTTTTGGTCACTAGGTGAGAGGGGAATTCATTACCACTGCTCACTTGAATGCAGGGAGTTCCGCCACTGTCCATGATTTACTCAAATCACAGAGCAAGCTTACATGGCTTCACTGCGCATGTGCCGGTCCTCAGGCATGTGCAGAAGAGCAGAGTGTGGGTCACAGGAGGATGGACAACATTTTACATAATAGAAGTTATATAATATCAATATTTTAAATAGTCTGAACCTTAAAGAGTATTTTCAGGGGTGCAATACAAAATTGGGGTGGGGTTGGGGTGGAAGCGGCGATATAGTATCTGCTCCCTGAAAATACCCTTTTAGAATTTTTGAAAATATAAGTTATAGATCATCTAACTTATGTAACGTGTGGTTTTTTTTTAACTCATACTGTTAGGTGAGTGGCCCATATAGACCCTATAGACGATTTTCTACCTTAATCTGTAGATGTACACCCTACTGCCACTGCAACACCTTAATCACACTTAGAAGAAATATATATTTATGTTGTTTGAACTAAATTGACAAATTATTTGCAAAGAAACAGCCAGGCGTGATCCAAAAAATATAATTTAATTCAAAATTAACAAAAATATCTATTTGTTAATAGATCTCTCTCTCTCAAAGCAAATACAATTTGTATACCTTTACAGAACTACATATCTCTGTAGAAAGTGCCACAAAAAGCGTTCATTCAATCAGGTACTGTAGCTGTTATTGATAAATGCAGTGGTATCAGCTGTGGAGGTGGTTCCTCAATCATCCAATCAGAAGTGATGAGGTAATGTTGCCGTTCATCATCGTGGATTTGTAGTGGATTAGTGTGCATCCTCCGCATATGCCAGAACATACCCTATTTGTCAGGGAGCCAAGTATCACTCAGTTGCACCAGCAAACTTTTCTTGGGAAATTGTGGCAATGCCAAATTTTAGTTATCGCTGTTGGATAGTAGATAGGGGCCATGATGAGAACTGTGTTCTCAGTAGTAACGTTTTCTGATCAGAATTTGGGAAGTCGGGCAGAAAAGGTGCCACTGAGCTACAAAGCCCATCTGTGAATTGGGGTGTCCCATGCTGTCAGTGGAATAGGCCCATTAAAGCGCACTATGGCACACTGCAAGGAGAGATATTCTGACATAAAGAGGCAGCTCAAAGTAAAACTGGCAAAAGAAAGAACTGGTGCAGCGACAGGAGGTGGCCCCCCTGGTTGTAGAACACCCCTTCTATCAGGAAGAGCTGAGGAGCATCCTGCCAGGGGAGCTTCTTAAAGGTGTCACTGTCTCTATCTTTGAGAGGCCTCCAGCTCAGCAACAGGCTGGTGAGTATAGCTATGACTTTATTCATGTATGTATGAGGCGCTCACCAGTAAATCCGGCGAGCTCCTTCAGGTTTCAATCAGGGCTCACTTCCTGGCCGTTTGGATGCCTGGCTCCGCGGAAAGCCAATCAGGGCTCGCTGTGTCATCACATGGTATTACGACGCGTGACGTTGGTGCGCCATCGGCTTTTTAAGCGCCGCCATTGTATTCAGTCGGTGGAGGAGACCAAAGAAGATGGACAGCGGAAGATAGTCAGCGTGAGAAGAGGAAGAAAGAAGACGCCGCACGAAAAGAAAGTTGTCGGAGAGACGGCGAAGGCAGAGAGCCCTTGTCAGGGCTAGGAGCTACTCTACCCCCTGAAGAATTGCAGGGATCAAGTACAGAAGAAGTGCTGGACTTTCCTGGAACCCTGCGGCTGAGCGGTGAGGATGGCAGCAGAGAGGGGACTCCATTGAGAACAACCCAAAGATGCCGGAACCAAGTAAGGCCCATGTGGGCACCCCTTCTCCCGGGTCCACACCAGCACCACTACCCCCTCTTCTAACGGTCTCACTGTAGGGCACAAGGTCCTGGTAAAATGCGGGCACTAGGCCCGGGGGCACAAAACCCAGCCTCATTAGGGAACAGGTTAGTGTAATTGGGCAGTAGGCCCAAAGTTGTACCTAGGTACTAGGTCCATAGGTGTACCTGGGCACTAGGTCCATAGGTGTAACTGGGCACTAGGCCCATAGTTAGATATTTGGTGTCAGGCCCATAGTTAAATTGGGTACAAGGCCCTCCTAGTTAATGAGGACACAGGGCCGTGATGGTGTAGTAGGGCATTAGGCCCTTGTGTTTAGCAGGGCATTATGCCCTTGTTTCTAGAAGGGCAACAGGCCCTTGTGGTTAGGAGGGCTCTGGTGATTATGTATTGCACCTAATCACGGATTGTTACTTTCCCCTGAATATTCATGTATGCCCGAGTGTATTTGGTATGTAACCTTATAATGGCAATGTGTGCTTTCCTGAATGACATGAGTTTGACCTGTGCAAGTGTCAAGAGTCTTTTGAAAGTTATCAGGCCAGACAGATAACATCTCTGAGGCTTTACTGAGTTTGGGTAAACAGCCAGGCAGAACAATGAGGTGAGATATCCTGCCCTTTGAGATGCCAGACATATATCTCAGGAAATAAATAGCTCATTTTGAAAGCCCTGTGTCATTCTGGAACAAGTCTGTCCTGACATTGAGAAAATTTATTTCCAAAGGTGGGGGTGAGAGCAGTGGGAGAAGGTTAAAAAAATCATCTGCCTGCCAGTAATGTTGTTCATTTCTATGAGGAGATCTATGTATTTAGGTTTGAGTGTGCCATCTTTCCCAAAGTGTACTCCTCTCACGCCAAGTCTTAAACTAGTAAATTAGTGACTCTGGTTTTATTTACTATTTTATTTCTGAAACTTATTTGTACAACTTATTTTGTATATCTTTTTATTAACTGTTTGTACTTAAGCCTTGAAATTTTTTTTTGGATTAAATACATTTAACCTAGCATATTCTCTGTGATTCATTGTGAATTTACCAGTGAGGCTGATGGTACATGTGTATGTGAGTTAAGTGTAAAACATTAATAAGTGGTTTTGGTGAACACAAGGTAAATCCTTCGTGGGGGCAGAAAAGTTGTATTCTTTGGTAAGGGACTAAGGTGACTCCAGGCAGGCTGAGTGTTTGTCATAAGGGCATTAGGCCCTCTGTTATTAGCAGGAACCCGGTAGAGATTCTGGGTGAGCACGTGGTCTTTAATTAGGTCCAAAAGGGCACCAAGTCCTGCATTCCTAAGAACAGGCCTAGAGGCCACGGTTCCAGGCAGCAGGCAGAGGCCTGTGGTGTAATTAGGTGCCAGGTGGATATTGGTGATTCCACGTAGAAAAGAGTTGATTGATTTGTGCATATTCCATATTGTAAGGTGACGTAAGCTGGTGATTATTTGTGAGGTGATCATGGACAGGTGCCATACTGAACTATACTCTGTTGTTGCTTCCTGTGTAATCTGTCTGTCTCCTGCAGTATAATCCGCTGTAGGATCTGGGAGTCAGGCCTGCACCAAAGACTGTGCTGAGGTGGAGAGTGGTTGGAGTGGGTACGTGCGTACGGAGGTGGACCCTGAGAGGAAGGTAGGACAGTTGTGTGCGTCTGTTCCGTTCTCATAGGGGAGTTACATATGTACTGTCAACTTCACAGTATATACATTGATAATAATCTTCATCAAAAAATGGTGCTAATGTCTCACGGTCCAAACCTCAGGTTCATCAGTCATCAGTTTAGTACATTCTACAAAATAACAGTTAGAACCTGAATGGTTGCTATAGGCAACATCTCCACTTTTTCAAACCCGCAGTTTAGTAAATATACCACTAAGTGTTAATATGTGCCTCATTATATTTGTGCTGGCAGGAGTGTGTGGATTCAACAGAGGTGTAACTAGCCAGGGGTGACAAACATTTCCTGAGTCACCTGAAAGGACACTCACAATACATACTACGTTTAATAAACATCATAGTGCAGTTAGCACATGTGAAAAAATATATGTACCAAGTAATGATTGTTTATACATACCCAGTAGCTGTTCCTTAGTCATTTCTCCTGTATCAAACTTGCGGTATAGGGATGACTGGCACAGGATATAGGTGTCATGAAATGAACCAGGATATCCTGCTGCTACAATATGCACGTTTGCATCACAGACCACCTGCACATTCAGAGAGTGGTAAAGCTGGTGGTTGATACATATCTCGGCTCTCTGGTGTGGTGGCCTCATACCAGCATGTGTGCAATCTACAATCCTGAGGTTGTAGAAAGTTATCTTTAGCTCATGCCACGTGCCTACTGGCTGGGGAAGCAGATATAGGTATATGACAGCCTTTTTAATACACTTAATACTTAAGAAAAGTGGCTGAAATATGTCACCTTCGCTCATAAAGATTCCGGAGGTTCCTTCTGCTAAACCTAAACACTTGAAGGGTTTCCTGGTCTGCCAAGGATTCCAGGGCCAATCTTTGTCAGTATTTCCGGACTCCACAGCACATGATGCTACCACTGCTCCTCCCTCCTATCAGTGGCGGGCTGGCCCGGGGGGCAGGGGGGCATGGGCCCCCCGGGCCGCTCGGTCAGGCCGCTATTAGGCCGCATCCCTTTTCATGAGATGCGGCCGCCTGTGTGCCCCCCGGCCACGCCTCTCCCAGCCCGCGTCTGCCTCCTATTCACCCATTCCTCCTCTGCCATATGCTGCAGGGCAATGAAGTCTACAAAATCGGCCATCTCTTCAACCATCGCCATCTTGAAACACCCTCCTCAGTGGCAGAAAGGTTTCTTGCCCTTTTTATAGGCAGCATAATCCAATTGCATGCAGTCTCAGCAATTTCGCCTATCAGAACCCCATCTATAATGTCTGATTTCTTTTTCTGGCGGTTTGACATGCGGTTTTGTCACTTGCTGCTTGATATATTGCGCGATTTGTATTCCTTCCATTTGTAAAAATTGCGGTGGCGGTTTTAAAACTGGCATTATGAAATAATGCGGTTTGATGTGCGGTTTTCCCTTTAGTAAATCTCACGGTTTACAAACTGCATATAGAGTCCCTCAAAAAACATGCGTTTGACAAATGCACACTTCAGTAAATCAACCCCCTAAGTGGTAAATGTATTATACCTTCTTAAAAGGAAAAGTGTAGATGTTGCCCATAGCAACCAATCCATTTCTAGCTATCATTTATCTAATACATTCTTGAAAATGATAGCAAGAATCTGTTTGGTTGCTATGGGCAACACCTCCACTTTTCCTTTTTAGAGGGTTCAATACATTTACCTCTATGTCCTTTTTATTTTTGTATATAGACACCATATTAAATAACATATTTATTCAAAAGTCTATGGCCTCTCTAAAATTGTATTTTGCAGACACTTTACCGTTACATTTTTATATTATGTTGAAGTATAGACAGTGTTAACTATATGTGATGTGTTTGTTATTTTACATTGTAGAAGGAAGAACTTGCAGTCAGCTTTAGTTTTCCTTTAAATTGTACACAAAGGAGAAAAAACGTGAAAAGTTGACTGTGTCTGTAAATATGGAATACACCTGACACATTGTGATTCATATTTATGGGATATGAATTTTCTACGCTCTCCTGACTATAAATTACCACTTCAGGAAAACTATTGTTCTGTTCAGAGCATGTGAAGAGTCTTTCGCACTGTAGAGTAGGAGAAGAGACTGAATACATGAATATTAATAATGTATTATTCATGATCTGTGCTAGAAATAATCCTGTTTCTTCTAAGACACAAATATAAAGATTATTCTTACAGCAAATACAATACATAAGCCATACAGTATATAGATATAGATATACTGTATACACATATATATGTGTTTATACAAACACAGAGTATTTTGTATTGTGACATTTGTATGTTATAATATTATTTCAACCACCGATCTTTTTCTTAAAAATAAAACCTATATTAAACTATGTATACAAACTTGAATTTATTAGCTTTCATTACTCTTGATGAAGTTAAGTCTAATGAAAGAAAAACCCATTGTTTTTCTATTGTTATGCTATATTTATATAGCACCAACATATTCACAATATTATTTAGGTACATCAATACCTGCACCACTGGAGCTAACCATCTAATTTACCAAACGCAGGTACGCACATACACACATCCGGCCAATTAACCTACTAGTATGACCGGACCACAATAGAGAACTAAAACACACAGAGAGTGCCAACACGACATACAAACTCATGCATACAGTCATGGACAAAAGTTTTGAGAATGACACAAATATTATTTTTCACAAAGTCTGCTGCCTCAGTTTTTATGATGGCAATTTGCAAATACTCCAGAATTCATGAAGATTGATCAGATGAATTGCAATTAATTTCAAAGTCCCTTTTCACCAACAACGAACTTTATCCCAAAATCAACATTTCCACTGCATTTCAGTCCTGCCACAAAAGGACCAGCTGACATCAGGTCAGTGATTCTCTCGTTAACACAGGTGAGGGTGTTGACGAGGACAAGGCTGGAGATCACTCTGTCATGCTGAAAGAGTTAGAATAACAGACTGGAAGCTTTAAAAGGAAGGTGGTGCTTGAAATCATTGTTCTTCCTCTGTTAACCATGGTTATCTGCAAGGAAACGTGTACAGTCATCATTGCTTTGCACAAAAAGCAAGGATATTGCTGCTAGTAAGATTGCACCTAAATCAACCATTTATCGGATCATCAAGAACTTCAAGGAGAGAGGTTCAAAAGTTGTGAAGAAGACCTCAGGGCGTCCAAAAACGTCCAGCAAGCACCAGGACCATCTCCTAAAGTTGATTCAGCATCGGGAACGGGGCACAACCAGTGCAGAACTTGCTTAGGGATGGCAGCAGGCAGGTATGAGTGCATCTGCACTCACAGTGAGGCAATGACTTTTGGAGGATGGCCTGGTGTCAAGAAGGCCAGCAAAGAAGTCACTTCTCTCCAGGAAAAACATCAGGGACAGACTGATATTCTAGAAAAGG
This sequence comes from Mixophyes fleayi, assembly GCF_038048845.1. Lineage (NCBI taxonomy): Eukaryota > Metazoa > Chordata > Amphibia > Anura > Limnodynastidae > Mixophyes > Mixophyes fleayi. Next base: position 23,184,920 of record NC_134406.1, read on the forward strand.
TACAGGGATTAGAAAGCTGAGGACTGGGGTAAAGTCATTTTCTCTGATGAATCCCCTTTCAGATTTTTTGGGCATCCGGAAAAACGCAGAAGGAAAGGTGAGTGCTACCATCTGTCCTGTGTCATGCCAACAGTAAAGCATCCTGAGACCATTCATGTATGGTGTTGCTTCTCAGCCAAGAGAGTGGGCTCACTCCCAATTTTGCCTAAGAACACAAGCTGTAAAGAATTACTCTGATATTTGCACCTCCGACCACTAGAGGTCTCTGTATTTGTAACTTGCCCTTAGATTTGTCCTTATCCAAGATGGCCAGAAAGGCATCAAGGAGAAACCATCTTGGATCCTGTTTACTGTTTGGGCTTTTAATAGGCACTTCCTGGATCAGACATGTGCTTGAAAATTCCGCTTGCTCAGCTTCTGCTACTTGCTACATTTCCTTGCATCTGTGGCTACATGCTTGGGTACCGACCCGGCAAACGCCTGACTACCCTCTTGTGTACCGAACCGGCAAATGTCTGACTACTCGCTAGATATCTACCCGGCAATTGGGCTTCAGATAATACCACCAGTATCATTACACAGCCATGAATAAATAATGGTACCAAAACATCCCCCAGACCTTAATTCCATTGAGAACTCAATCCTCAAGAGGCGTGTGGACAAACAAAAGCACACAAATTCTGACAAACTCCAAGCATTGATTAGGCAAGAATGGGCGGCTATCAGTCAGTAGTAGCCCAGAAGTTGATTGACAGCATGCCAGGGCGAATTGCAGAGGTCTTCAAAAAGAAAGGTCAACACTGCAAATATTGCCTCTTTGCATAAACTTAATGTAATTGTCAATAAAAGCCTTTGACACTTATGAAATGCTTGTAATTTTTCTTCAGTATACTATAGTAACATCTGACAAAAAGGTCTAAAAACACTGAAGCAGCAAACTTTGTGAAAACCAATACTTGGGTCATTCTCAAAACTTTTGGCCATGACTGTACAATCACCATGGGTTGGACTTGAACCCACAGTTCCATTGCTGCCAGGTATATATGCCAACCACCGTCCACTGTTACTATTGCAAAATTGCACCTAGGGCCTGAGTCATTAAGGAAAGTAAGGCTAAAGAAAAGGAGTAAATGTTCTCCGGGACAAACCATGTTACAAGGCAAGGGGTGCAAATTAGTTTATAATTTTGCACATAAGTTAAATACTAGCTGCTTTTCCATCCAGCACACCAATACTTGATAGTTTTATTTTTACTCTGACATTTAAAGTTGCTATAGGACATAGCTTATTCCAACTATAAATCTGTCCCCGCATTTTAAATTTACCACCCCCTCCAAGGTAACATGGTTTTGCCCAGGTGCAAAGTTACTCCTTTTTTATGCTTTGCTCTCCTTAATGACTCGGGTCCTTAATGTACAGGTGTTGTCGGATCCTTGGCTACAGTTCAGGTATCAGAACCTAATTTATTTTGTCCCCAATCATTTTTTCTGAATCCAATTTCGTGTGTTCAGAAGAACAGTACAGTACATGATGCCTTGAACCTAAGGGTTCAAGATAACAAAAATCAGTAGAGCACCAAAGGGCTGGATGATGTGTGCAGGGCCGGTGCTAGGGTCCTTGGCGCCCTAGGCACATTTTCAAAATCTGCGCCCCCGCCCCATTTTCAAAATCAGCGCCCCCCGTCTTTTCTTACCTTAACTTGCCTCCTCTCTGCTCCGTCTGCTCCCCTCCACTCACTGACACTGTCGGGCCGTGATGATGATGGCCCGACAGTCAGTGAGTGGAGGGGAGGAGACAGAGCAGAGAGGCGGCGGTGGTGATGATCAATAGTCCCTCCCCCCCTCCCTGTGGATGTATGTGAAGCTGTGCGGCGGCCGTGAAAGGTATGGTCATCGGTCGCCGCACAGTTTTAAAGAAATTTTTAATCTGTGGCGCCCTCCAGAGCCCGGCGCCCTAGGCAAGTGCCTAACCTTGCCTAATGGGAGTGCCGGGCCTGGATGTGTGTCCTTAACAAGTGGTCCATTCCCTTCCATAACAAATCATATATTAAATCTATTGAATAAAAAAAGTATCTTACGTTCTACTCTAAATGAGCACCCTGATGCATGTAAGATCGGTTCACAACTCTAAACTGTCTTGCCACAAATGTGTCCATAACTTCTATGACTTGCTGTCTCATGATTTTACTGACCATAATACAAAGAGGATGCTAAGAAGTCATCCTACATATTTTTGCCCAATTTAAGACACCCGCACTTTTCCTCATGGACTTCTACAACCTTTGGTTGTCCTTGGGGTTTAATCTGTTTGGAATTCATAGTGGATCTACCACTAAAGAGCATGACCATAATGCCATTAGTTGTAGATAAACTCAAGAAGATGTCTCACATTGTGTCCTCTTATAGATTTCTTTCTGCAATAGAGACAGTGGAATTACTGATTAGAGACGTATGAACGGAACCAGGTCTGTACTGCTCTGCCTATTAACCTATCGCCTGCTTTCAGTCCTCATTGCAATGGTCAGACAGAACGCACAAATCAGATGTTAGAACAATGCTTCAATGTTATGTTTGTCATATGCAGGACAACTTGGTTAATGTCATTGTCATAAAGCAGAGAATTGTATGGGGCCACCTGCTGGTATTAGCACAACTGAACTTGGAGGCGCAGAGTCTAACGTACTGGTATTCACCAGGGACCCCCGCAAGGAGCAATGGACTTGACTGCAAGTGGTGCGCAAATCGTGGATCTCCAAGACAGTCACCAGCGAACCGATGGGTGAAGTGTGAATGGTCAGATGATTCAAATCAGAACCAGCCGGGATGCGAGGTACAGGAGGGGTATCCAGAGAATAGTTGGGAGAAGCCAGGAGTCAAAACTAGAGCAGCGCGAATGAGCCAAATCGCAGTCTAAAGGGTAAGTGAGGAAACAAGCCGGTCAAAATCCAAAATACACTGAAACAAGGGAGCAGGATACAGGTAAGAAGAACAGGCTGGGTAACGCTGGAGCAAGGATGAGACCTAATACTCTGGCACCCTAGTGGTACCAGAGCCTTCTATATATAGGAAGGAGAAAGGCCTGATAGACCAGACGAAATTTGGCCAGTCAGTACTTCACTGATTGCAGACAGGTATATCAGAGAGCGTCCTGCTGCCTAGCAATGGGCGGGCGTCCGTCCCCAGCACTGTGGAGGAAGTACAGGGACAGCGCCTGACAGTAATCTTACAATGGTGGAGGTTTCCTATAAACAAAGTGGCATTTAAGCAAATCTGAACTTTAAATTTCAGTGTACAAATAAGCTATCAAGTATTTGTGTGCTACAGGAAAAAAACAGTCAGTATTTAACTTATGTGCAAAACAGAATACTAATTTGCACCAGTTGCATTGTAACATGGTTTTGTCCAGGAGACTGAAATAAGAAGTTTCTGAAGTTAAGATCCTTAATGAATCAGGTCCTTAGACTGTAAGCTCCAATGGGGCAGGGACTGATGTGAGTGAGTTCTCTGTACAGCGCTGCGGAATTAGTCGCGCTATATAAATAAATGGTAATAATAATAATAAAATTACCTCCTGCATGTATGAAACTTAATAGTGGGTCCCCTGTCCTGGTAGACAGAGGGCAAATATCCCTTATGCTCCTTTACTAAAGTGCTCCATGGCAGGGTGTATGAAGAGAAAGGGGCACCTGATTGGACAGGAGTAAAGCCATCCAATCAGTTCCCTCGGTCACTACACACATGCACACCACACCCCTAACATTCTGAAGTTACTACCAGCATGATTCCTCCAGCCTAGAAATCTCTTGGATAAGATTATTAGATAATGATAACCCTCCAACAAGGGCTATTATGTAACCAGGTTGGTTGTTCCAAAACAGGAAAATATTATTTTAATGTAAATTATATCTAACGCTGTGTAATAGAGCAACTACGAGCTTCTGATTGGAGCAGGATTAGAAGCCAATACAAGCAGTGTCTGTAATAAGAAAAGTCACCTAATTAACCTTTCAGTGCATTTTGTCTGCGGACACAATGTACCAGCAGGCAGCTAAGACAGGCTGAACTTGCTGAGAAAATGTAATGTGAAATGTGTTATGCCTGACATGTCACAGTGCCCTGCAATATCCATTATTCTGCTGTGCTAGCGGATAACAAGATATTTTTACTTTCAGGCATAAAATATATATATATACTTGAAAACTGTCACAGAGACATAATGACATTTTGTATTCAGTTCCCCAGTTCCATGTCACTATTACAATGTCACGCTCACTCAGTATAGTACTTACTGTTCAGCCTTGGCAGAAAACCAACGCTACAGACTCATATTTGACATTGATATGGTCAGGGGTGAAACTAGTAGTCAACGAACCCCTGGGAGGAGGGGTTTGGGGGTGGTCTCACCACTCAGAAGCTTTCACTCTGCAGTTTTGTGTGTGAGCCCATCAGTACAGACCCACTTGGGCTACGAGTCTATCAAAAAAGTAGGGATTCTCTTGCCCATGCTCCGGGCCCCACAAATGCTCAAAAGAATATTGCTGCTATGTTGAATAAATTAAAATAATGGAAATAACATGTCAGTGTATATCTCCAGTTTGTTTGTTTTTTTGTTCCAAGTATCTACTATTCTGACACCATGGGGTATATTTACTAAATTGAGGGTTTGAAAAAGTGGAGATGTTGCCTATAGCAACCAATAACATTCTAGCTCTCATTTTGCAGTTGTACTAAATAAAAAGAAAGCTAGAATCTGATTGGTTGCTATAGGCAACATATCCACTTTTCAAACCCACAGTTTAGTAAATCTAGCCCCATATCCCTGAATTGCCCCATATCAGGATTTCTCAGAGCTGGCCAGTCTTCCTTGACTTGCCCTGTTTCTTTGTGAAACAATCTCCTTTTGAAAGCAGACCAAAGGGGTAATGCAGGCATAGGCAACACAAGGGGGGTTTCCTAGTGCCTGGAAACCCCCTCCAAGCCTGGGGCACTGTATAATTGAGGTGGCTGGATCCTGCCCCCGCTTCACATGGTTTTGCTTGAAAAGGGAGAGCTGCATGCACCTAACAGTACGCAGCATTGCCCATGTATATTATGGGGATAGGAAGAGTTGGAGAGCAGCCAAGCACTGTCTAAAATGATAGCAACGCCCCCATGCATGCTGGTCACGCCCACTGGCGACATGGTGTGGAAACCCCCCTCTGCAAATCCTGCATTTGCCCCTGGCAGGGGCCAACGAAATAGTGTGTGCTGCTGGAGGGGAGTGACAAGCCCATGCAGGGGGCGTGGCCAGTCTGCAGAGGGGGCGTGATTAGCACATAACTAGTTTACCCTCCAAAAACCTCCCTCCGCCTCCATTACACCCATGCATACAAGGTAAGGGGTGGGAATCTTAGGCAGTGTGTCTCACTGGTGATTGGGAATCCCATTGCCCAATCCAACACTGAGCTCAGTATTCTAGGACAACATATTGATATTGAACATATATTATAATGGCATTGGCTATGTTTGTAATATATAAGTGTGTATCATATATGTAAGTGACAGCATTGATTAAGGTAGAATCTCCCACTCATAACACCCCTATGTGCTAACCTCACATGCAGTATTAATTCACTATGATCAAAGTAATGTGATTAGTGGAAGATGACCTTGCTTAATTATTTCTAATTAGGTTTCTCATTACCATTACAAATTAGTTCATATACTAAGTGACAAATCTCCAAAAGAGAAGAGTAAATAGGCGTATAATTATGACTGATAGAAAACCTGAGACGATATTAGACAGACAGATAAATAGACAGAGGGGCATATTTACTAAACTGCGGGTTTGAAAAAGTGGAGATGTTGCCTATAGCAACCAATCAGATTCTAGCTGTCATTTTGTAGAATGTACTAAATAAATGATAGCTAGAATCTGATTGGTTGCTATAGGCAACATTTCCACTTTTCCAAACCTGCAGTTTAGTAAATCTAGCCCAGAGAGTCAGACAGACAGACCCATGATTGACAACCCAGCACCAAAGTCAGGTTTTAAAGGATACTATTTATGAAGAAACTACATAGACTGGTCCCATTTCATATCAGAAAGTCCCACCTCTACATATATAAATGTTTAATGTTTACATTCCGAGACTGGATAATGTCGACATTGTTCACTTATTTACACAATATAAAAATAAATTGGATGGTTGACGAAAGTCAGAAACCCCCAAACTTCCCACCCCCAAAATAATAATGCAAGTTCTATCGGAGGTGCTTTTCTGCTCTTGTCCAATGGGGGAGCATCTTTGGGGATTGTCCGCTTTTGTGAGACCTGTATTGGACAGTGTATCCACCCACTAAGGGTTAAAGATCTAAGGACATCCCTGACTCCAGGGTCAACTCTGAATATATATGTGTGTATATATATATATTGTCGAAGTAATTATTAACAAAACCCCTATATTACCAATTAGTTCAATAGAATGAACCAATGAACTTGATTTTTGTTTCTGTGCTTTAAGAAAATGGAAAAATACAGAAATTACATAACAAGAGACATGTTTTTAGTAAATTTCCATTATTGAACAATATCGCCGGATATGGCCAAAGAAATATTGGCACCTTAAAAGGTCAAGATGACCGTACAAGATGAACATGTCATTTTAATTATAGAGACTTAGGGCTAGATTTACTAAGCTGCGGGTTTGAAAAAGTGGGGATGTTGCCTATAGCAACCAATCAGATTCTAGCTGTCATTTTGTAGAAAGCACTAAATAAATGAAAGCTAGAATCTGATTGGTTGCTATAGGCAACATCCCCACTTTTTCAAACCCGCAGCTTAGTAAATCTAGCCCTTAGAGTGCCAGCAGTGATGTAAGCTGGGAAAGTGTGTTTTAAAGAAATAAACTCTATAAAAGAAAGAATTAATCAAATATAGGGTGTCAATTGTCATTTGAGACCCTGGACGTATGTCTGCTTCGTCCAGTATGGCTGTATCTAGGTATAATATCATTTTAATAATAAACTATAGAAATATTATATTTTGGAAACCTGCCCATCTCATTTATTATTTAAAGAGACGGAAAGAGAAAATCTTATACAAGATGTGTGTGTATATGTATATACATTCCAAAGCAAAGTCTAATAGCTATCTATACAGAAATATATATATATATATATATATATATATATATATACACACACATATATATTATTATTTTTTTTATTAGAAGTCTATATTAAGAGTACCCACATGCAGTATATGAGGAGTTAGCTTCTGTTCCTACCTTTGCTGGAGTGCTGCTGCTGCTTCTGTTTTCTATGGATCGTTGAACACGTTATTGTCTGACAGATTTTAAGCTCTACACACCTTCGTTTGGACATAGTACGTTTGATAATAATAGATCAAATAAAGAAGTAAAATAATAACATAAATAGACGGCTAAACTGGGCTGCTCCGTCCACCAAGCACCAGGACACAGATATATTGCACTTTAGAAAGTTGGGCGAAATGAATAATTTATTTGAAAGGAATTCAATATCAGACATTGTAACTGGAGAGCACGCTCTTCTAATAAGGGAAAATTCCAAGGCCCAAGTTGCTTATTTAAGTATTAATATGGAGAACAACACGATCTATCATACAAAGGGCATACGAGATTGTGGCGTGGACCAAGAACTATTTTGTATATTCAGAGAGCAGTGTAAATGCTTTCACATAATACACAGATTAAAGAATAATGTAGAGAGAATATAGATTACAGGTTGTTTCTTGCTGAGCACAACATGGCTGATCCTAAACACATTTATTTACTAACAAATGGCAAAATTATGAATATTACCTGATGTTCTGAAAGTCAGGAGTGCTGGGACATATGTCACGTACCCTGGTGGAAATGGTGTACACAACAATGCAGGGTTTTTTTCTGTAGGAGGGTGGACCAGTGCTTTTCACGTGCTAGGCCTCAATGATGCATAGCCACACCCCTAACTGTATGACCACACCCACTTTAAATTTTGCGCTGCAGATCTTTTTACCATCCTCAACTATAAGGGGGCCCCATGAAGTTGTTGTGTCGGGGTCCTGAATTCCTCTTGGCAGCCTGGGGAACCAGTGACGTCACTGAGACACTGAGAATGTAGCCTATTACTACACTAGGAACCAATGACATCACTGAGAATGTAGCCTATTACTACACTAGGAACCAATGACATCACTGAGAATGCAGCCTATTACTACACTAGGAACCAATGACATCACTGAGAATGTAGCCTATTACTACACTAGGAACCAGTGACATCACTGAGAATGTAGCCTATTACTACACTAGGAACCAGTGACATCACTGATAATGTAGCCTATTACTACACTAGGAACCAATGACATCACTGAGAATGTAGCCTATTACTACACTAGGAACCAGTGACATCACTGAGAATGTAGCCTATTACTACACTAGGAACCAGTGACATCACTGAGAATGTAGCCTATTACTACACTAGGAACCAGTGACATCACTGAGAATGTATCATATTACTACACTAGGAACCAGTGACATCACTGAGAATGTAGCCTATTACTACACTAGGAACCAATGACATCACTGAGAATGTAGCCTATTACTACACTAGGAACCAATGACATCACTGAGAATGTAGCCTATTACTACACTAGGAACCAGTGACATCACTGAGAATGTAGCCTATTACTACACTAGGAACCAATGACATCACTGAGAATGTAGCCTATTACTACACTAGGAACTAATGACATCACTGAGAATGTAGCCTATTACTACACTAGGAACCAGTGACATCACTGAGAATGTAGCCTATTACTACACTAGGAACCAGTGACATCACTGAGAATGTAGCCTATTACTACACTAGGAACTAATGACATCACTGAGAATGTAGCCTATTACTACACTAGGAACCAGTGACATCACTGAGAATGTAGCCTATTACTACACTAGGAACCAGTGACATCACTGAGAATGTAGCCTATTACTACACTAGGAACCAATGACATCACTGAGGTACTGAGAATGTAGCCTATTACTACACTAGGAACCAGTGACATCACTGAGAATGTAGCCTATTAATACAATAGGAACCAGTGACATCACTGAGGTACTGAGAATGTAGCATAAATAGACTAGGAACCAGTGACATCACTGAGAATGTAGCCTATTATTACACTAGGAATCAGTGACATCACTGAGAATGTAGCCTATGAACACACTAGAAACCAGTGACATCACTGAGGTACTGAGAATGTAGCCTATGAACACACTAGAAACCAGTGACATCACTGAGGCACTGAGAATGTAGCCTAATGCTACACTAAAAACCAGTGACATCACTGAGAATGTAGCCTATTATTACACTAGGAATCAGTGACATCACTGTGGCAATAAAAATGCATGATTTTAATATAGTATACTACGAACTAGTGGCATAATACTTTGTAGAGTAAATATCATATCCATTTAACTGAAGTGAGTAAAAGTGGAGCCAACATTTCAGGAATATATCTTTTGTCAACCACTAGTCTAGTGTGGACTCACAATCAGAGTTGTAACTTAGAATTCTAGCGCCCTGGGCGAGAAAGACAAATGCCGCCCCCCTAGCCCTCAATTTTAACCAAATTAACCTAAAATATTCCTAAATTGCGCCCCCCCTTCAGTGTTGCGCCCTGGGCGGTCGCCCCTGTCGCACAGCCCCAGTTACGGCCCTGCTTACAATATAGCAAAAGTTGGTAAAATCAATGTGAAAGTGACTTGATATGCTACACCATAGTAAGACCATATACAAACGTAATGCCAATAGTAACCAAACAGTTTTATATATTTTGCTAATCTCTAAGTGTTAACCTGACATTCCACTGCAGTTGTATTCAAAAGTAAAGTATTAGTTCTCCACTCCATTACAGAACGTTTAAAATCCTCCCACATCATTAGGACAGTTTACTGATAGGATTTCATGCAGGTCCAAAGTGACATCACTAACCCTGCCCCTGTGAATGAGTCCAGCAATCCACAGATTACATTTGTGCAAAGCAAGTCTGACAAACTGTCAGTCAGTCTGTGTATGTAGCAGGCCGAGTCCTAACATGGCAGCCTGCTACAGAACTCGATAGAGAACATGGTGGACATATTTTGCCAAGCATAACCCATCGGTTATTTAATGCACGTTATTCAGCCAAGTAATACAGAGGCTTTGCTATCTGTTGATATCACAGAATGGATCTACTTATCTTTAATATGTTTCCATGTTTCTGTTGTATCCTAATTAAACTATATTCTATATTAGCCTGTATAGAAGTGTAATATATGTGGAAAACCATAGTTGTATATAGCACTTTATAATAGTCACCAATATGTAAGAAATCTCTTGCAGTCACACAAATGGCAGTTTCTATTAACTTGGGGTAGATATTTGTCAAACACTGCCATCTGCTGGTAAACATGGCTCATTAACACTATAAATTTGCTTTGAGTTCTGTTTAAAATTTACATTGTTTCTGTAAATGCACTTTTGTTAACAAACGATACATTTATGTATATGGTGTAAATTTGCATGCATTTTTTTTCTGATAGTCATATCATTTATGCATAATTATGAACACTTTACAAAAGCATTACAACTGCACTGATATTAATACATTAAACATGGTTCCTTAAATGCATTGTAATGTTAAATGCAGAGCTAAGATTTTAAAATGTTTTGATGTTGCAATATTTTAAATATGTCTGTATATTTATACCAATATGCTTCCGAAATAAAAGGTAGCACAATGTGTTCTAACATACACTTGGTAGAATACAAATCAAGAATATTTTTTGCTGAACGTGAGACAGGGCCGCCATCAGGGGGGTAGAGGGAGTACAGCAGTATGGGGCCCAACAGCAGAGACAATTTGCTCCAGTCCCAGCTTCCCAGGTCAGAGAGCCTCAACAAGGTAGAGAGGCTCCCTGCAGCATCACTAACATCATGTAATTAAGCACATTACAGCGCTGTCATTATAGAGCAGCTGAAAGGAGACAACAGGAAAAAGCAGAGGGGTAAGTAAACTACTGCAGGAGTTAAATGGAACTGGTGATGGGGGGTGACTGTAGAGAATGGGGGGCGGGAAGCAAATGTTGGGTAGAGAACAATTTAAAAATGAGGGGGGGGGGGGGGGGGTGGACCCTGCAATTTCTGGTGGAAGCCCTGATGTGAGATATAGAGAAAAGGTAAAAATTGGTCTGGACACATGTCTAAATAAACTGCATTCTGGGGGGAGGGGGGTCTGACTGTTTATCTTGTGTTTAATTTACATTTAAGGAATTTATTACTTTCCATACAAATTCATGTAACATGAACGGTTTCTCAAGCTTTTTACTGCTGTAGTCGCTTTATATAGTCTAATTCTGCTGACAGTCGATAAAGTACAGAATACTGTGGCATCTTTTAAGCAAAGCAGCTTGATGGACCTTAGACGCAAATCAAAGCTTCCTTGGTCTGTCTCTTTATAGGGATCGATCATCCCTACTCCCAGTGACATCCGTATGAAGATTCAGTTCCTTGTGGACACTTTTACTATAGTTACCAATATTCCCTAATTTCCAGGAAAGACCCCAGTTTTAAAAATGTGTCCTCGGAAAGTTTTGTATGTGAAAATATTCCTATTTCCTAATATAGACCAACAACATGGTAACATTTCTCTTATTCTGTATGTAAGATGCTCGTGGGTGTTACGAGTTGCGGCAGTGTCCATAGCCGCCGCGGCTCTCTCTCCTCTGTGCCCGGTGTCCCAGCCGTCTCCTTGACGACCAGGACGTCACTTCCGGTGTCCGACTAACCGCTGCCAAGGCCAGCCACCGAGCTGTCAAACGCTGCATCCCGGCGGGGAGATTAGCCGGGCGTGTGGTGCGTATTAGGGAGGAATTTATTATCAGCCTCCTGTGGCTGATTAGTTTAGGCTGGGCTGCTTGGTTCTCATTGGCTGCTCTGGGTATTTAAGGCAGGGAGGACTGGACCTCTCTACCGATCATAGCGTTTCCAGTCTTGTGTTGTGCTGACCTGCTGTTTGATTCCTGTCTGCCTGATCTACTGTTGTGACCTCTGCCTGCACCTTGGACCTTGCCTGTTTCCCTGACCTTTTGGCTTGTATTCTGGACTACGCTGTTTCGCCTGTGACCCAAACCTCTGCTTGGATATCGATTTGCCTGTTTGCTTCGGACCCCTGACCTCGGCCTGCCACTGACCACCAGCTCCAGTCCGGGCTAGCGCCCCCCGGTTCCATCTGCGCTGTGGCCATCTTTGATGAGCTTTTACTACTCTGAGCTTAAGACCTGGGGGCATCCGAGTACCTGTGAGGACATAAAGCTCTACGGGAAAGGCGGCTGCTAAAAGTGAAGATCTGTACTCTATTTGTTCTCAAAGCTCATCTTGGTGGTCATGGGCCCTAACAGTGGGGCTCCCGGGCAACTGCCTAGCGTGCCCATCCGCTAAGACAGCTCTGATATTAAGGGGTATATTTACTAAGCTGTGGGTTTGAAAAAGTGTAGATATTGCCTATAGCAACCAATCATATTCTAGCTAGCATTTATTTAGTACATTCTACACCATTCTACCGCTAGAATCTGATTGGTTGTTATAGGTAACATCTCCACTTTTTCAAACCCGCAGTTTAGTAAATATACCTCCAAATTGTTACAGAGACAAAACCCCACATACGTTTCAGACAGATATACTAACTTGCCTAATATATAAATATATATACAGTGCTTTTTTTTGTAAGAAAAAAGGTGCTGGAACTCACATCACGTAGTCAATCACTGTACACACACCCACAAACGTCAGTTGTGTAACGAAACATAACGGTCACCGCCCGCAGTAAGCTCTCAGCACGCGATCACACGACCAATCACAAGATGAGTAGAGCCACAATCCGAGCAGTGCCATCACAACCAGCACGGACGAAGCACACATGCATCGGACTGACACACAAGCAGTCTGCATGCTCCGTTTTAATGATTTTGCTGCCGACCTGCTACGCTCGACAGGGCGATTCAAGTCCATGTGGACCTAACATCAAATGTTCCAAAGTTACTTTTAAAACTTGGAAAATCCGTTGAATATGTATCTGTCGATCGTCATGGTAACGGTACCGGAAATGACGTTATGCATTGTCCTTTGGGCGGAAGTATCGTAGTTCGTCAGGGCAGAACTGCAGCTGTGTGTGGTTCCCTGATTGGATTCTGACCTTCTAACTATATAAGCTCCAAACATCATGACAGTCTATACCCCATTTGATAAAGTCCTGGAGACGAAATGCGTTGAGGGAAGGACTTACCCGGCACCTCTCTGTTTCCCCCTCTGCTTGATGCATTACTTTCATGGCCGGAAAGCTTTCATCACCGGGTCATCTGAAGGAGATTTTGTGGTTACCAGATAAGCTGTTTATTATTGTGCTCTATGTACGGGCATTTTATTGTCCTTTACATATTAAATACAATTTTTTCCTGTTCTGTCCTTTGCTATGTTTGGTCTAAACATATTACACTATGGCAGTGGTTTCCAAACTTTTGCAGTTCGTGGCACCCTTAGAGTCTCCATAATTTTTTTCAAGGCACCCCTCCAAAATAATTACGAGCAGTCCCGATTTATAAGTAGTCAAAAAAAGTATTTAGGTCAGGACAGAAATACTTATTTAGTTGTATGTAATAATAACACACATAAATCCAAGGGACAAGAATATTTTTATATATTTTTTTCAATTATATTTCTGTCAAAGAATAATTTACAGCTAACTCATACTGTGCCCTCCTTCATCTCCACACATACTATGCCCTCCTTCATCTCCACACACTCTGTGACCTCCTTCATCTCCCCACACTCTGTGCCCTCCTTCATCCACACACTCTGTGCCCTCCTTCATCCACACACTCTGTGCCCTCCTTCATCCACACACTCTGTGCCCTCCTTCATCTCCCCACACTCTGTGCCCTCCTTCATCCACACACTCTGTGCCCTCCTTCATCCTCACACTCTGTGCCCTCTGCATCCACACACTCTGTGCCCTCTGCATCCACACACTCTGTGCTCTCCTTCATCTCCACACACTCTGTGCCCTCCGTCATCTCCACACACTCTGTGCCCTCCTTCATCCACACACTCTGTGCCCTCCTTCATCCACACACTCTGTGCCCTCCTTCATCCACACACTCTGTGCCCTCTGCATCCACACACTCTGTGCCCTCCTTCATCCTCACACTCTGTGCCCTCCGTCATCCTCACACTCTGTGCCCTCCTTCATCTCCACACACTCTGTGCCCTCCGTCATCCTCACACTCTGTGCCCTCCTTCATCTCCACACACTCTGTGCCCTCCTTCATCAACACACTCTGTGCCCTCCTTCATCTCCCCACACTCTGTGCCCTCTGCATCCACACACTCTGTGCCCTCCTTCATCCACACACACTCTGTGCCCTCCTTCATCTCCACACACTCTGTGCCCTCCGTCATCCTCACACTCTGTGCCCTCCTTCATCTCCACACACTCTGTGCCCTCCTTCATCAACACACTCTGTGCCCTCCTTCATCTCCCCACACTCTGTGCCCTCTGCATCCACACACTCTGTGCCCTCCTTCATCCACACACACTCTGTGCCCTCCTTCATCTCCCCACACTCTGTGCCCTCCTTCATCCACACACTCTGTGCCCTCCTTCATCCACACACTCTGTGCCCTCCTTCATCTCCCCACACTCTGTGCCCTCTGCATCCACACACTCTGTGCCCTCCTTCATCCACACACTCTGTGCCCTCCTTCATCTCCCCACACTCTGTGCCCTCTGCATCCACACACTCTGTGCCCTCCTTCATCCACACACTCTGTGCCCTCCTTCATCTCCCCACACTCTGTGCCCTCTGCATCCACACACTCTGTGCCCTCCTTCATCCACACACTCTGTGCCCTCCTTCATCTCCACACACTCTGTGCCCTCCTTCATCTCCCCACACTCTGTGCCCTCCTTCATCCACACACTCTGTGCCCTCCTTCATCCACACACTCTGTGCCCTCCTTCATCCACACACTCTGTGCCCTCCTTCATCCACACACTCTGTGCCCTCTGCATCCACACACTCTGTGCCCTCCTTCATCCTCACACTCTGTGCCCTCCGTCATCCTCACACTCTGTGCCCTCCTTCATCTCCACACACTCTGTGCCCTCCGTCATCCTCACACTCTGTGCCCTCCGTCATCCTCACACTCTGTGCCCTCCTTCATCTCCACACACTCTGTGCCCTCCTTCATCCACACACTCTGTGCCCTCCTTCATCCTCACACTCTGTGCCCTCCTTCATCTCCACACACTCTGTGCCCTCCGTCATCCTCACACTCTGTGCCCTCCTTCATCTCCACACACTCTGTGCCCTCCTTCATCAACACACTCTGTGCCCTCCTTCATCTCCCCACACTCTGTGCCCTCTGCATCCACACACTCTGTGCCCTCCTTCATCCACACACTCTGTGCCCTCCTTCATCCACACACTCTGTGCCCTCTGCATCCACACACTCTGTGCTCTCCTTCATCTCCACACACTCTGTGCCCTCCTTCATCTCCACACACTCTGTGCCCTCCTTCATCTCCACACACTCTGTGCCCTCCTTCATCAACACACTCTCTGCCCTCCTTCATCTCCACACACTGTGCCCTCCTTCATCTCCACACACTCTGTGACCTCCTTCATCTCCCCACACTCTGTGCCCTCCTTCATCCACACACTCTGTGCCCTCCGTCATCTCCACACACTCTGTGCCCTCCTTCATCTCCACACACTCTGTGCCCTCCTTCATCTCCACACACACTGTGCCCTCCTTCATCTCCACACACTCTGTGCCCTCCTTCATCAACACACTCTGTGCCCTCCTTCATCTCCCCACACTCTGTGCCCTCCTTCATCCACACACTCTGTGCCCTCTGCATCCACACACTCTGTGCCCTCCTTCATCCACACACTCTGTGCCCTCTGCATCCACACACTCTGTGCCCTCCTTCATCAACACACTCTGTGCCCTCCTTCATCTCCCCACACTCTGTGCCCTCCTTCATCCACACACTCTGTGCCCTCTGCATCCACACACTCTGTGCCCTCCTTCATCTCCACACACTCTGTGCCCTCCTTCATCAACACACTCTGTGACCTCCTTCATCTCCCCACACTCTGTGCCCTCCTTCATCCACACACTCTGTGCCCTCCTTCATCCACACACTCTGTGCCCTCCTTCATCTCCCCACACTCTGTGCCCTCCTTCATCCACACACTCTGTGCCCTCCTTCATCCTCACACTCTGTGCCCTCTGCATCCACACACTCTGTGCCCTCTGCATCCACACACTCTGTGCTCTCCTTCATCTCCACACACTCTGTGCCCTCCGTCATCTCCACACACTCTGTGCCCTCCTTCATCCACACACTCTGTGCCCTCCTTCATCCACACACTCTGTGCCCTCCTTCATCCACACACTCTGTGCCCTCTGCATCCACACACTCTGTGCCCTCCTTCATCCTCACACTCTGTGCCCTCCGTCATCCTCACACTCTGTGCCCTCCTTCATCTCCACACACTCTGTGCCCTCTGTCATCCTCACACTCTGTGCCCTCCTTCATCTCCACACACTCTGTGCCCTCCTTCATCAACACACTCTGTGCCCTCCTTCATCTCCCCACACTCTGTGCCCTCTGCATCCACACACTCTGTGCCCTCCTTCATCCACACACACTCTGTGCCCTCCTTCATCTCCCCACACTCTGTGCCCTCCTTCATCCACACACTCTGTGCCCTCCTTCATCCACACACTCTGTGCCCTCCTTCATCTCCCCACACTCTGTGCCCTCTGCATCCACACACTCTGTGCCCTCCTTCATCCACACACTCTGTGCCCTCCTTCATCTCCCCACACTCTGTGCCCTCTGCATCCACACACTCTGTGCCCTCCTTCATCCACACACTCTGTGCCCTCCTTCATCTCCCCACACTCTGTGCCCTCTGCATCCACACACTCTGTGCCCTCCTTCATCCACACACTCTGTGCCCTCCTTCATCTCCACACACTCTGTGCCCTCCTTCATCTCCCCACACTCTGTGCCCTCCTTCATCCACACACTCTGTGCCCTCCTTCATCCACACACTCTGTGCCCTCCTTCATCCACACACTCTGTGCCCTCCTTCATCCACACACTCTGTGCCCTCTGCATCCACACACTCTGTGCCCTCCTTCATCCTCACACTCTGTGCCCTCCGTCATCCTCACACTCTGTGCCCTCCTTCATCTCCACACACTCTGTGCCCTCCGTCATCCTCACACTCTGTGCCCTCCGTCATCCTCACACTCTGTGCCCTCCTTCATCTCCACACACTCTGTGCCCTCCTTCATCCACACACTCTGTGCCCTCCTTCATCCTCACACTCTGTGCCCTCCTTCATCTCCACACACTCTGTGCCCTCCGTCATCCTCACACTCTGTGCCCTCCTTCATCTCCACACACTCTGTGCCCTCCTTCATCAACACACTCTGTGCCCTCCTTCATCTCCCCACACTCTGTGCCCTCTGCATCCTCACACTCTGTGCCCTCCTTCATCTCCACACACTCTGTGCCCTCCTTCATCTCCCCACACTCTGTGCCCTCCTTCATCCACACACTCTGTGCCCTCCTTCATCCACACACTCTGTGCCCTCCTTCATCTCCACACACTCTGTGCCCTCCTTCATCTCCCCACACTCTGTGCCCTCTGCATCCTCACACTCTGTGCCCTCCTTCATCTCCACACACTCTGTGCCCTCCTTCATCTCCCCACACTCTGTGCCCTCCTTCATCCACACACTCTGTGCCCTCCTTCATCCACACACTCTGTGCCCTCCTTCATCCACACACTCTGTGCCCTCTGCATCCACACACTCTGTGCTCTCCTTCATCTCCACACACTCTGTGCCCTCCTTCATCTCCACACACTCTGTGCCCTCCTTCATCTCCACACACTCTGTGCCCTCCTTCATCAACACACTCTCTGCCCTCCTTCATCTCCACACACTGTGCCCTCCTTCATCTCCACACACTCTGTGACCTCCTTCATCTCCCCACACTCTGTGCCCTCCTTCATCCACACACTCTGTGCCCTCCGTCATCTCCACACACTCTGTGCCCTCCTTCATCTCCACACACTCTGTGCCCTCCTTCATCTCCACACACACTGTGCCCTCCTTCATCTCCACACACTCTGTGCCCTCCTTCATCAACACACTCTGTGCCCTCCTTCATCTCCCCACACTCTGTGCCCTCCTTCATCCACACACTCTGTGCCCTCTGCATCCACACACTCTGTGCCCTCTGTCATCTCCACACACTCTCTGCCCTCCTTCATCTCCACACACTGTGCCCTCCTTCATCTCCACACACTCTGTGCCCTCCTTCATCTCCCCACACTCTCTGCCCTCCTTCATCCACACACTCTGTGCCCTCCTTCATCAACACACTCTGTGCCCTCCTTCATCTCCACACACTCTGTGCCCTCCTTCATCTCCACACACTCTGTGCCCTCCTTCATCTCCACACACTCTGTGCCCTCCTTCATCAACACACTCTCTGCCCTCCTTCATCTCCACACACTGTGCCCTCCTTCATCTCCACACACTCTGTGACCTCCTTCATCTCCCCACACTCTGTGCCCTCCTTCATCCACACACTCTGTGCCCTCTGTCATCTCCACACACTCTCTGCCCTCCTTCATCTCCACACACTGTGCCCTCCTTCATCCACACACTCTGTGCCCTCCTTCATCTCCACACACTCTCTGCCCTCCTTCATCTCCACACTCTGTGCCCTCCTTCATCCTCACACTCTGTGCCCTCCTTCATCTCCACACACTCTGTGCCCTCCTTCATCCACACACTCTGTGCCCTCCTTCATCCACACACTCTTTGCCTTCTGCATCCACTCACTATGTGCCCGTGCATCCACTCACTATGTGCCCGTGCATCCACTCACTCTGCCCCCTCTGCATCCTCGCTCTGCCCCCTCCTTCACTCTATTGCCCCTCCATTGCTGTTTCCTATCACCATTCCCCTCTGTTTCTTTACTCACCATACCTGACCTTCTTTCTTTTATTTCTTCTGTCTTTTCTTCACCATTCCAGGACCCAGCATCCTCTCCTACATATATATATATATATATATATATATATATATATATATATATATTTACACACATATATATACACACATATATCTATATATCATCTATATAGGATATTGTAATGATATGACATATATACAATATGACATAGCTGCCTTTGTAATAACTGAGGTTATATGCACAGCTGAGGTTAGGCTTTAGCAGCCTGTGGCTCTCCAGCTGTTATGGAACTACAAGTCCCAGCCTAACATGCCAAGCAGAGCTCCACACCAGCTAGAGAGGGATCCATAGACAGCCTATGGCTTGGTAGCTTCAACAGTTACTATAGAAACGACAGACACTGTAAGCGGACAAGGCCAATCACAGAGCGGGACCGATTAGCCAATCGGAAGACTTGTTACATTGCACCAGGAAGTAGTGTGCACATGGGACACATGGGGAGAGATCTAGTGCTGGCAAGGTTGCCCTCAGATTATGTTCATGTTTATATTATTGGGATTACTTCACCTTATATGCAAGTTAACTGCAAATCCTTGAGCTAAAGAAAAACAAGTTAATGGTAATGTATTTGTTTATATTATCTGATGCATGTGAAGATGAAGAGATGTTCTGTCTCAATATATATATTTTCTATGTGCCCATGGCGTTATATACATATTGATTCACTTTCTTTTAGCATAAATCATTGGAGATTTCAATATTTATTTTGAAGAGAATATGCAGATGCATTTCTTGCTGCATTTATAAGGTAAGATTTGATATTTTGTGTTTATGCAGCTATATTACCCTGACACGCATGTATAATAGTAAATTAATAGGTTTTTGTGAAATGTTGAGTTCTCATTTTGTGGTATTTATTAGTATTGAAAGGGTTATTATATCTTTTCAATAATTAAGTACACACAAATCATCAAGGGGTACAGACAAGAAGGATATTGATGATACATTACCATCTAATACAGTGTTTCCCAGACCTGGTCCTCAGGATCCCCTAACAGTGCAGGTTTTCCAAGTGACAAGTGAAGTAATTGCCACCACTTGTGGATCTGGTATAATGTGTCAGTCGGTAATCAATACACCCGTGCTCCAGCAAGGAAACATGGAAATCATGCACTGTGGGGGGTATCTAACCTATCTGGAGTCCCAGGGGTTCTGCTCCATGCAGCTGTTTTTTGTAATGCTCCTCTGGTTCTTTTCACAGCCCTGGCCAAATTCAGAAAAGAAGGACCAATCACAGGCAGCAATCACAATTTTGTGCCTTCACTGTTGTTTTAAAGTGGCGAACGAAATTCATTTGTGTTTGTAGAACCAGCAGAGCCCCTGGAATAACAGCTGCATGGAGCAGCCCCCAGGGCGCTGGCTAGGGTAAGGAGAAGGTTCGTAAAGTGTAAACTTCATCAAACTAAGCTATGTGTTAAGAAGACAGTTGAGAAACCCTGCCATACATTATTATACTGTTGGGGGTCGTCATCGTACACTCTTTTTGTCTTTTAAATGTTTGTGAAACATTTGCTAAGGCGAGGATGCACACCTCTCTATATCCCTTATAAACACATTACACTGTGGCGTCAGTACCTGTTGTATTCATTATTAGGTCATTGATGTCCGCATGTCCCCGCTGTTGAACTGTGTGGCCTGATCCAAAGTTTTTACTTTGGAAATGATGAAATTAAATTGATTAAAATTAAAAAAATATGGTGGCAGGATATACTAAGCATCGTTTAAAGGACACCAGGGGGTAAATGTATCAATATGCGGGTTCTTCAACACCCGCGTGTTCAGCCTCTTCCGCGATTAAATTTCAAGCGGCGCTGCATTGTAAAGGGTTAACTTCCCTTTACAATGCAGCGCCGCTTGAAATTTAATCGCGGAAGAGGCTGAACACGCGGGTGTTGAAGAACCCGCATATTGATACATTTACCCCCAGGTCCAACTGAATTTTGTGTTTAGTTCTTATTATAATATAACAATTTAAAGAGAATCTTTTATATGTGGGACTACTAGTGTGTGTGTGTGTGTGTGTGTGTGTGTGTGTGTATATATATCTAATATATAGAAGCCTAGTGGCGTGTGTTTGTGTGTGTGTGGAAAAAACTATTTTCTCAGAAAGGGCTCATCCAATTGACCTGAAATTTGGTATACTGACATTATTTGACAAAAAAATTAGAATAGTGAAGTCAGTTAACTTCCATCATCCCCCCCTTCCCCCCGTGGGAGGGGTAGTAAAGGCTAAATTTACGAGTTGAGGGCTCAAACTCTTGACTCCTTCCGGAATGCCAAGGCACAGATTAAGATTGAAAGTTGGAAGCATTATTATGCTATTGAGAAATCTGAATGTTAAGAGAGGGCTGTGCAATGGCACTCGATTAGTAGTGACAGCACTGAAAACGAATGTGATACAAGCAGAAGTTTTGACTGGCTCTGCTGAAGGAGGGAAGGTGATGATACCTCGGATTGACTTATGTCCATCCGAAACAGGACTGCAGTTTAAGCTAAGACGGCGGCAGTTCCCTTTGAAGGCGGCATTTGCTATGACCATTAACAAGTCACAGGGTCAAACACTTGACCGTGTGGGTATTTATTTACCAGAGCCTGTCTTTGGTCATGGACAATTGTATGTCGCATTTTCACGAGTACGGAGAAGCAGTGATGTGAAAGTGCAGGTTATGAATACTGCCCTTCAAGGAAGACTGATTGAGCACAGCGATAAGGTGTTTAGCAGAAACGTTGTGTATCGAGAGGTTTTAGAACAGTAAGACGATGGAGATTAAGGATGTGGTGGTGACATGTGGACAAAACCACGTTAAAAAAGGCGCTTACGTTGGGAACTAACGCTCTTCCCCTGAGGAGGCCTGGCCTAGCCCCAAATGCATGACAAGAACCTTTTTAAGACCTTAAGTAGCTTGATTTGACTAGAATGCATGAGTATCATGCACGGGTTAACTTGTAATATATATATATAAAATTTACACACACCCCATATATAATATGTACATTTGCACTGTGCATATGTTTAATAAGTAAAACAGAACAGTGCTGTAAAGTGGTGTGTTCAGTATGCTCTAGTTGCCAAACTCTGCTTCCAAGTCAAGCTGCTTCCTGCTCTCTACTCTCTCAGGCCACCTTCTTGCTCAGGTAACAGGCCTGATGCCTCACCAGGGCTCTTCGGACAGGTAATCTTAATGTCACCCAGAAGCCGCACAGATCCTCCTATCTTGTGAGAACTGGTGAGGCAGCAGAGCTGTATTGTCTGTAAGATGCTGTCCAGTAGGGTGCAAAGCACAGTATGCAGCTCGACTTAGAAGACAAAATGAGCAACTGACCCTGCTATTGTACATACACTCTCCTAGGTGGCAAGGGACACATAGGAACGCTTTTCCGATTTGATTTCTACAATTACAAAATTTCCTTTTTCTTTTTTTTTTTTTCTCTTCCTTTAGATTTAGGAACATAAAGTGTGAATCATGGCTCTGAAAATGCTGATTTACACTACCAGTCATTGTGTGAATCACCTGAAAGGTGTTGTAAGCCTAGATGTAAGGAGCGTACTATGTGGTCGGTTCTACACACAGTCTACACAGCTTCTAAACCGGAAAGAAAAGGCCTCTAGAGAGAACGAAAGCCTGCTGAGAAATCTTCAGATCATGGGGGTCGATATTATAAAGACCAGAAAACGTGAGTCCTTTGTTCTCAGAAGGGCGATCACATACGAGCGCACTCTCCAAGAATTTCTGCTGGAAAAAGGAGCTGGCATGCAGACGGTTGCAAGCGTCATTTCCAGGTACCCACGTGCGATAAGTCACAACTACGACGCTCTGTGCGATTTGTGGAACGTTTGGAAAAGTGTTTTGAATACAGACTCTGCTGTCCTCAATGTTGTCAGCCGATCGCCGGAGTCCTTTTTCCGAACGTCCAATATTGACAACCTAAAGAACAACATTTGTTTTTTCCAGTCTCTTGGTTTCCCCCCGAAGATTCTAAGTCAGTTGATGGCCAAGGCTCCTCGAACGTTCTCCAACAGTGTCCAGCTCAACCAACAGAAAGTGTTATTTTTGCAAGAACTCTGCGAAAGTTTGGGAGGTACGAACCATCAGGAGTTTGTTCAGCAGATGATCACACAAAATATTTATATTTTAACCAGAAGTACACGGCGCATCAAATCCAACATCGAGGCTATTCAGACCCTCATGAAGTTGGATAATAAAGCACTTCTGCTATGGATCCAAGGCGATGGTGCTCACATTCTGAGTCTCAGCTACACCTATTTTGAAAATAACTATAAAGGTGCACAGGAAAATCTGCAAGCCTTGGGTTTTTCAGAAGATGAGATATCTCGCTATATTTACATTTTTCCCAAAGTCCTTCTGATGACACCAAAAACCTTTGCCAGCAAGGTTAATCTGCTTTTGCAATGTGGCATAGAATCTAGGGAAATCCTTAACACCCCTAATATTCTAGGCATGAGGGTGAACCGCGTAGAAAGTAAAATTAAGGACCTATTAAGATACGGTTATGACTTTAAGTCTTCTGGACTTGGCGTTTTGAATCTGTGCCCTTCAAAATACACATCTAAGTTGGAGAAGTTGAGCAGTTCTGTATCCCTAGATAAGACTGATGAAGAACAGTAATGTCTACTTTTGTACCACAATTAAGCAGGAACTAGCTTGAGAAGACATCTGCTGTTTATTTTTGGAATTTAGTGAAATTTTTATACTGCTTTAAACCTGGGCGTTCGTAAAGGGGTTTTAAAACCTTCAGATGATTTTAAGCCATGCCTGGACAAATGTGTCTGAAGGCTTGAAGACTAGCCAAAAGTTTGGAGCCAGCATTTTGTTTTATGGGGGGAAAAAAAAATGTGCGGTACACAGTTTGTGTCTTTAGGAGTTCTAGGTTATGATTCTAAATATATTGTACCGTTTACCCAGCGTGTCCGACGTTAGATTGTCACTAGTTCTGCACAGCTTGCAGCATCATTATATCATTGCCTTCCCATACCAGCTCCGTTTGATACCTGTGTCCGAACATTATGTCAGCTTCCTTATACCTGTGCCACTGCATAATAACCACCCCTTCCCCTTACCAGCCATTGCCCCTACCGTACCAGTGCCTCTATATAACAGCCTGTGGGACTACAGTACACAGTCATCAGTGCCCCAACATGCCTGTGTACTCACGTATACCAGTGCCCCTAGAGTATGCCTGGAACATTGCTCTCGCATGCTCGGCTGCTCCGCCAGACAGTAGTGGCATCAGTGAATCCACATACCATCTAGTGCCCACGTACTAGTTAGGGCATCTATAGTATGCCAGCTAATGTCCCCACCAGCCAGCGCCGCCACAAACTAGTCATTGCCTATATGGTAAGCTAAAAGGCTGCAGTTAAGATGCACAAATAAAGATAAAAGATTCAAAAATGCATCACTGAAGACATTTGAATAATGTTGCGATCAGAATCGAGTCCTGTTTCTCCGATCCACACTTGACTACCTTGATAGAAACCTAGAAATTGCTCCATCTAAAATAGAAACTCCATGTATTATCTGTACATATTTTAAACATTTGTAACTGCTGCTGGTGTTTCCCCCCAATCTGGAAGATTAAAGCAGATCCCACATCACACATTACAAATATGTTTTTTTTTTCTTTTCTTTAAATAGCAAATTACGTAGTTTTTAAATATGCTTCATTTTTTTTTTTCTTACCTATCCTTCTACAAATCATGATTTCCTTTTCAAAATCTCTCTGGAGAGAACACAAGTATGTCTGTGTCTGGCAGCCTGTCATGTGATGGCAGGGGAAGGAAGGGGGAGGGTGTCACAGTGCAGACAGAGCTTGAGAGGAGTTCCAAAGCCTCTCTGCTCATTACAGCACTTGCCCATGTGTCTGTGGTTGCCATGGTAGTCACATGATACTGTGTAAACTTAGCATAATGATAAATCATTAATAGCAATCTGAAGAAACAAACTAAGGAAAAATAGTAATTACAAAGATTCTTCTAGCCTGCTACAGTGGTTTAATTTTTTTCATGAGATTGTTGCTTTCAAAAGGAAAACAGTGTTATTTCTGCTCCATTGAGATATAACTTTTTCTTTATGACATATAGAGCAGGAGAAAGACATCCCAAAATCCATTCTGTGGCTTCTTCCCTGTACGGGTATACCACGTATGTGCTTTACCTGCTGTTGGAGCCTATTAAACATACATGTACTTTTACCTGCTCATTCCATTTAGTTTGTTACACAGCGAATTCACAGAAAAACTGAAATACAATAATAAAACAAAAAATATTCCAATGCCTCCTGTCGATCATCCAGGATATGTCTACATTTTTATACAGTGTTTATTTTGCTCAGTATTGTAATGTTTTGCAAGAATAAAAGTGACTGTCTTAAGATATCTACTGTTCATATTTCCTGTCCCCACCTCACACTGTCTCCTCATTCCAACCTACCTCACCACTGGTAGCTGCACACAGATTCCATCTCTACCTTCTGTCTAAAGAATAGTTATAAAGTGTCATAAAGGTGCATTTCAATAGTGGATGTTATTCAAGTAACATGCAATACAAATGAAAATATTTTTTTAATAATATATTTGGTTTTGTGTTCTATGAAAGAGGAAACTATTGGCATGTACCAGTGTTTCTGTTTTTTTTAATAAGTGATGAGAAGTGCAGCTAACGGTTAATTCCATTATTTCTGTATATGATTTAAAACTAATATGTTGGTGCTGCTGATGGAGACGGTTATAAGCACAACAGCATTTCAAGAATCGGACATCATTCTTTTAAATGCTGGGATGCAGGCTTAAATGTTTTGATCAAAATATGAACTAATACCTCATGTTTTCATTTTGCTAGACACACACAGATATGCAGTGTAAAGGATAAGCGCTGACAACTGTCTTTTTATTTTGTATACTTATATGGGCATTTATATTGCCACACAGCTGGTACCATATACAGTGTAGGATATGCCGAACGCGAGCTTATTGTCAAGCAGCTGGTACCATATATAATATGGGATATACCAAGCACGGGCTTAGTTTTTTTTCTCTGATCATTCTTTTAAACCCCTGTATTTAGCAGTTCCAAGCCCCCGCAATATTAATATAAAATGAAAAAAGGCAGACTTATAACATAAATATGTGTGATAAATTCTGAAGCATTGTTTTATGTATAGAACGGGTTGTGAAGGACAGTGGGTGCGACACAACAACAATACTGCATTGGATCTTGTGTTTTAGGGTGTCCTTATGTTTAGGGGTGATTGGATGTAAAAGAAAATGTCTTTCATGCAGTTTACTCTCAGGGTCCGTGCCTGGTAAATGAGGGATATATAGTCTATATCACAGTGGTGCTATAAAGAGTGTACACCCTTTACAATTTTCTGTATTTGTGCATAAATGAGACTTCAGATCTATCTAATAAATCAGTAACACAGAATAGTTTTACTTTTTCATTCATTTATTGATCAAAATGAATTGATCAGACTGCACATTGGCTTGGAGGAATTTTGGCCCATTCCTCTTATTAAACTGCTTCCACTCATTGATGTTGGTGAGCTCTCTTGCATGAACTTCCCACTTCAGGTCCTGCCACAATATTTCCATTGGATTAAGGTCTGGACTTTAGCTTCCCAAAATACAAAATTTATTCTACTTCAACTATGTTTTTACACACTGACTTGTGTGTTTAAGGTGGTTGACTTACTACAAGATGTTACTACATCTTCTGTTGAACCTGTTTTTACTTTTTAATAGTTTCTCAAATAGAACTGGAAAAGGGGAGCACTTTTTTTAATGCCTAAAACAAATTCAGACAGTTTCACATACTTGGGAAACCTCTTCTTGGACAATAATAATGGCTTTTGTGTGGTGGGACTTGGGGTAAGGCTTGGGGGTATATTTACTACTTGAAAAAGTTGAGATTTTGCCTAGAGCAACCAATCGGATTCTAGCTGTCATTTTTTTTAGAATGTACTAAATAAATAACTATAATCTGGTTGCTACAGGCAACATCTCCACTTTTTCAAACCCACAGTTTAGTAAATATCATAATCGGCTATTTATATAGCGCCACTAATTCCGCAGCGCTGTACAGAGAAATATACCCCTTAGACTCGTTAAGGCCGCATTCTGCTAGTGAAAGGTGCAAAATTTCTCACCCAGCTATACTGAATGAGGTGAATTTCGCTTAACTGTTTTACAAACTTTGCTTATTTCAACTTTGTGGTTGTTATAGACAGTTTTATAAGAGCATCCTGTATATACGCAGTTTTTATTTGTTATAGGGTTCTGTTTGTTTTATATATGAACAGATTCTCTACCGTTCTAGAATACTAAAGTTCGGAGAAGGTCGTAGGTCATAAATCAGAATATCCTTTTAAAGGCTAATTGTTTTTAGTGGAACCACACTGGCACATTTTTTTTTATTATAAATTTTTTGCAGTTGAAATCCATTTAAATGGCAATATATCACAGTACTTTGCAGTGCCAAATACAAACACGTGTGTCTTTTGGCATTTGCCGTTCATTGAGTGAATACTGCCTTTGTATAAATGATCTGTGGCTTCCAGCTAAGACCCAGTGAGACAGAACATAGGATTCTGGCTGCAGAAGACATTTGCTTTAATTCACAAGCAATACAGATGACTATAATATACCCCCCAAGATATCATGTTATCTGTCAAGCTCTGTATTACACAAATGACACTGACAACCTTGGCTCTTTAATTGTTGTGGAACTACAGAGGCTGAATATATTTACTCCAGTAATTCGTCACCTTAGGTTAGTGACAACCCCTTGGCTGGTCCCATAGTGGACTACCTTGGGCTGGGTCACCTGCTTCCCCCCCCCCCCTCTTTAAAATGTTCCCAATAAGCAGCTGAGTTGAATATTGCTTCCAAGGCTAAAATTTGACAACCCTCCCCAACGTGTGTGTGTGTGTGTGTGTGTTTGGGGGGGAGGGTCATATAAAAAGATGTAATAAAGTGGTTACTTATTCAACTATAAGGTTAGCATTCAAACAATGGAAAGCACTTTACTTCCAAGACAGTCTTCACATTGAGAAGACTGAGTCACAATGTCTTTGTCCACCAGAACGATTATTCGCCCTACACCTGCTCAAGTCTAATGGCAATAATTATAATCCCGTAATATCTTTAGACAGCAGATGGCAGTAAAACTCTAAATTTATCAAGCTGCAGGTTTGAAAAGTGGAGATGTTGCCTATAGCAACAATCGGATTATAGGTATTTAGTGCATTCCTAAAAAAATGACAGCTAGGGGGGTATTCAATTGTTAGCGAGATCCCCGGAAAACGAGCGCTCGAAAAATATTAGCGTTAATACGGTAATTACTTGCTGAATTTCATCTCGCAGTGAAATTCAGCGAGTAAACTACCGTATTAACGGTATTTACGCACATATTACCGTATTAATGGTAATATTTTTCGAGCGCTCGTTTTTCCGGGGATCTTGCTAACAATTGAATACCCCCCCTAGAATCTGATTGGTTGCTACAGGCAACATTTCTAGCAACATTTCCACTTTTTCAAACCCGCAACTGGAAAAATTTACCCCTAAGGGCCTGATTGTTTAAGGAAAGTTAAGCGAAAGTAAGCAAGCAAGGCAAAACCATGTTGCATTGGAGGAAGAGGTAAATTTAAAATGTGTTGGCAGATTTAAAGTTGAGGTAAGGCATGTCCTAGATCAACTTTAAATATCAGTGTACAAATAAGCAATGTGTGCGCTACATGAAAAAACAGCCAGTATTTTCCTTGTGTGCAAAATAAACTCATTTGCACCCCTTGCATTGTAACATGGTTTTGTTTAGAAAACTTTTTGCTTAACTTTCCTCAATGAATCAGGCCCAATGTTTTTTTTCAGGCACTGTTGCTCAGAGATTGAAAAATTTTTGTGCAATTTACCAAAAAGTCACAGGGCCACAGCATAACTGCGCATTCCCACAAAGAGAACTGACGTATATGAGCCAGTGTAGTCCGGCACTTGTGCCTCCATAGAACACACGCAAATGCAGCACAGGCAGACCTGCAGAAACGTACCTGTTTGGAGACATATCTTTTGCACCTGCTAGAGGGCACAAATACACCCTGAATGTGCTTTTTGCCCATATTGTGACCAACCTTTATTAAAGGTGGTAATTTTGTGTATATTTCATTACTCAGTGTGCCCGAGTAATATAATGTATGCACTTTACCAACTAGGTCCTGGTAAATGTTTAGGGTGAGAGCTGTGCATTTCTAGGCATACTACAAGCAATGTAAGATAAACACTATACATCATCATCATCACCATTTATTTATATAGCGCCACTAATTCTGCAGCGCTGTACAGAGAACTCATTCACATCAGTCCCTGCCCCATTGGGGCTTACAGTCTAAATTCCCTAACATACACACACACACACACACACACACACACACACACACACACACACAATTTGTTAGCAGCCAATTAACCTACCAGTATGTTTTTGGAGTGTGGGAGGAAACCGGAGCACCCGGAGGAAACCCACGCAAACACGGGGAGAACATACAAACTCCACACAGATAAGACCATGGTCGGGAATTGAACTCATGACCCCAGTGCTGTAAGGCAGAAGTGCTAACCAGTTAGCCGCCATGCTGCCCCATTAGATATATAGATATATTTTTTAAATAAACGTTTTTTCTATTTTTATTTCTTTTTAGCAAGCTGGCTCACATATGTACAGAGGGACTCTGCACAGAGGGACTCCTCTTACCGCTTCCAGCTGCCCCCGTGACACTTTCTTGAGATATTTTCTATCGCTGCTATAGGCAACAATAGAAAATCTTCAATATAGAAGGATCTTGACAAATATTTACTTTTGGAAGATACCGGTCATTACCTCAAGCCTGTAGCTGCGTTGAGCTGTGAACTTGCAGCCATAGGAAGATGCCTATTCAGCCCTCTCCCCTCGGTCTGAATAAAGTGCTTCTATTCAGCCAGGAGAGCACTGAATCATCCTGAACTGCAATTTCAATATGTCTTTCAGCTTCAGGTAATGGGACCCCCCCTATTTCCTACACAAGGGTTGAGATAGAGGAATGATTGTCCAAAACACACATGCATTAAAAGCAAGCCCATGTATTTGTACAATATTTCATAATAATCTCTAACCTATTAATCTCTCCCGGTGGTATCTGCAGATACATCTGATGTATCTGTCACAACATGGAAACATGGGTATTTTTATACAAGGTCAGAGTCTAACCCGAGAGGAACTCAACAAACTCTTCATTAATCAGTTCAGTATTTTATTATTTGTTTTTCACCAACTGGCTACAAAGTGGCTACTGACAGTGCAGACATATGAAATGTGCGATAAAAGTATTTCTGGAAGAGCATTAAAGTCAGAACGTTCCGAGGCCAGTAACTGTAGGAAGGGAGACCGAGTGCGGTCAGACTGCAGTACAAGTAGTTACAGAACTTAGAATCGCCCTATTCTGGAACCTTATTAACCATCTTGGTGTATAATTTCATTTTCAGGGTATCTAGTGGAATTAGCTGATTCAATGAACTTCATCAAACTATAAAGTCTGCTTTAGCTGTTGACTGTTTTCATTCAAGCACTTAAGAAAACACAGAACAGCCTCTAAAATTATTCTTCATACAATTAAAATAATCATACATTTAGTCATATTGATATTTACTTTAGTCGTTTGCTGATTTTATATTTCTTAAATATATTTTATTTTGTTTTATAACTTTTTGCTAGTTTTATTTTCTTCTATTTTTCTGTGGTCACAGGGCACCTTTTTAGTATGAGAATGTGTTATATCTTTATAAAGCTCAATTGAACGGGAATTAGAGTATAGCCTTATACAGCGTGTGTATTGCGGTGTCTTATTTTTTATTTTCTGATGCTAAAGTGTCCTATATTATGAGACCAGTAACGTAAAGTCTTCAGCACTAGGGGCCTGATTCATGAAGGATCTTAACTGAAGAAACTTCTTATTTCAGTCTCCTGGACAAAACCATGTTACAATGCAAGGGGTGCAAATTAGTTTTCTTTTTTGCACATAAGTTAAATACTGACTGTTTTTTGATGTAGCACACAAATATCAACTTTAAATTTCAGTGTACAAATAAGCTATCAAGTATTTGTGTGCTACATGAAAAAACAGTCAGTATTTAACTAATGTGCAAAACAGAATGCTAATTTGCACTCCTTGCATTGTAACATGGTTTTGTCCAGGAGACTTAAATAAGAAGTTTCTTAAGTTAAGATCTTTAATGAATCAGGCCCTAGGTAACAAGGAGGACAAATCAGCAAGGAGGCATCTCTATCCAATCATGGACTGATCGCACAGACTGTGTGAAAGCACTGTGCCAATCTGTGACCTCAGAGTCACTAGGGGGAGGGCCAGAGAGGTAGAGAGAGAGATAGTAATGGAAAAGAAAAATACAAAGCACACCGCTACTCCGAGCTTGTGAATAACCGCAGAAGTTTCCTTGCAGCACAAGAGCGAGAACCTTATCCAGAATCAGGAGAGGAAGGAGGTTCAGCTGAGATTGATGATTAAGGAAAGTCATGAATGCCAGCAGCTGACTCTTTTATCATTTCTTCTGTTTCATCTTCCATGTTTCCTTCTGCTGTTTCTCCTCGTTCCAACTGTACCACACCAGCGGTAGCTGCACAGTAATGCCATTCGCCACAAGCTGCTTTATCATTGGCGGCTGATAATGTTCCTGCCTGACAGTAGCCACTCGCATTTTCCCCACTAGCTACAATTGTTATTCTTCTACCTTATGTATCAAGGGTTCCCCACACCCAGGACCTTATTTAGCAATCAGGCCACGCTTTTAGCTCCCCCACGCCTTCCACGTCAGGCTAATACATGGTAGGTAAAAACAAACTGTCGTGAACATAGAGAGCTTAGTTATTTATAAGGGATAAATCATAACTGCAGTGTAAATGGGTTATATCAAATGAATCCATGGATCAATTGAGTGGTTAAAGCTGGCTTTGCACATTCCAGTCTGAAAAGATAAGTT
This sequence comes from Mixophyes fleayi, assembly GCF_038048845.1. Lineage (NCBI taxonomy): Eukaryota > Metazoa > Chordata > Amphibia > Anura > Limnodynastidae > Mixophyes > Mixophyes fleayi. Next base: position 23,217,128 of record NC_134406.1, read on the forward strand.
TGTCACCTGTGACAGTTTCAAATGGCTCCTACTGTGAGACAGCCTGGCTTGGGAGGGAGTTTTGGACACTTAAATAGACTGTGTGGGGCCGATCATAGCTGGAGATCCTGGTAGGCAGCATGTGAAAGCCTATACAGGTATATAGAAATATGACCTTCAAAGGAAAATGTTGTCATAGTTCATATTTTGGGAAATCTGGGTGTTACTCCATACTGAGGAGCAGAAATCACACCAGGGTTGTGAATGACAGGTACGGGTGTTATCCGTGAACAGCTAAAATCACATATCTGTGGGAAAGGTATGTCACATTGTCATAATTCTATCATGTTTGGTATTTAAATGTGCGGGAGATTATGACCAGTTTATTGAAGGGGGAGTTATTTTTCTGGGATATATCTGTGAAGAATTACCCACAGGTCAAGACTTTGGGAATAATTGTGAGCAAAGTATAGTGACGCCCAGGGGACATCCCTGCCCCCTTTTAGCATTAAACACTGTCCCTGTGAAGACCATCCCATTTAATTTTGCTTAAAAAAACCTGTGTTGGGAAGGGGTAAGGGTCAGCTTCTTGGGGGAATCAATATAATTGAAGGACTGTCCATCTTTTCTGCCAACCCCCAGTGCCAGTGGGACAGGGGTCCTATTGCCCATATTCAATAGGTGGTGGCAAACCTGAAGTGTCTGGGGGTGTGAGAGCGATGTGTTTGGGGGCGATTCCCTAGGTCTATAACCTGTGTGATAGGTAGAGAGAAACTGCGGGCTGAAATCATGTGTGTGACCTCATACAGCGAACACCCCAAAGTCACGGCAGCTGGGAGCGTGTTCACGACACAAACTTAATTTAATATCCGGCTTCCTTCACCCCCCTTCTCCAATGTTTATGTTCCCGTTTTCTAAACTCAGTTTTCGAGTCACGGACATCTTGGCACTCATTTCGTTTTCAGAACTGTACAGCAGATCGGAGGTTCTGAAGATTGGGTCTCATACTGTCAATGGGACGCATTGCGTGCATTCCTGTTGCACTTCCTGTCGCATTTCTAGGCACACTTTATCCAGTGTATGATAAAGCTTCAAGTGTACAAAGTGCCACATTTAGTTAAGAGAGTCCTAATGTCCCATCACTTTCATGATTTATTTAACCCCTAAATAATGCCAAACGGAGAAGTATTTTTACAGAGAAACAGAAAAGTTTAATACAATAAAAGCGGTGGCACTAAGGTGGATGCTTGCTCTGTAATGTGATGATCACACCTTTGTACAGTGCTCCTCTCCATACTTAGACACTTTTCTTGTGGTGGTGTCCGACAAGAGTAGTAGATCCCGGAGGGGAGGTCCAAAGGCCTAGGGTGTGATGACGCACTTCATGTCATTGAGGCCTGGCCTCCTCCTGCGCAATGATGCAAAGCGCGTTAGAAAACAGTTTGGGACGGGACCATGACCCTCGAGTGGAAAGACAGGATCCGGGAGGGGGGTTTACTCTCCCAGGAGTTTGTGACAATTCCCAAAATTTAAAGAGCCTCACAGACATTCCTGCAGAGTGGGCAACGTATGCCTCCTAGAGACTTATTAATTGGTGATACAATGTTAGAATCACATTAATCGCCCTGTTTGTGCATCCCAGGACTTGATTCACCTTTAGAGCTGCTGCCCGCCCTGTGTGTTGCTACTCACCTTTCTTTCAAATAGTATTTCTAATTCATGTTCTTTCTCCATTTTCCACATTAAATGTGTAAGTATCAAAGTTATTACCATGGTCTGGATGAGCAATCCTACACTTATCTACACCAATCTAATCTAGTGCTTTTATTTTCAAACCTGTAAATAATCTGACTGGCTCTTCTGGGAAAGGGGTGGATCTAAAGTAGTAGGAGGTCTGTCTGGCTCTCTGCACACCAAGACACTTCTAGTTTATTGAGTTGTCTTTTGAGAATGGTACATACATCTCAGGGCTGGCCAGATGGGCTCACAACTAAGCTGTTTGTGCTGTGCATCAAGTGCACTTTGAAAAACAGGTCCCTAGAGTACAAAGATCTCTACATTAATTTTAATGTGTTTACCAGAGATGAACTATTTGCCCCTAAGAAAATACTTTTGCAATGAAACTGCAGTTAAAATTCAAAATTTCCCCTTAATCCGTACTGACTTTTTCTTCAGCTTCCAACTCATATGAGAAATAAAATAGTGCTGGACTTGGTGTCTCCGGTGGGATTTGTCGCTGCTGCTTTGGATCTTTCCTGGCACAATTCTTTACTTTGTAAATGACCTACAGAGGTAATATGCTATGGCAGAGTGACAGGAAACTCAATGACACTGGGGCGCAATACTGCAATACTGAGCAGTATCATGGAGACCATACTAATATCATTGGCGTGGAGCTCATAACTCGGTAACTTCTGTGCAATGTACAGCTCTGTGGAAAGATGTAAATATGATTAGCTGGTGGTTCTATATTTGGATGTAGGCAACTAGGGAGATTGTAGGCAGGCAGAAAGGTTTATTTAGGAACAACAAAAAAATGATTCTCACAGTGCAAACCCCATTTGAACCTGTTTTTCAGTAAATTGTATGCTATGTTATTTTATAAATGTGGAAAATGCAGCATTTGTGGTGGTACACAATTTTTAATTTTCTAAAGGGAGAAGCTGGATGTATCCGGGGGGTTTCACAAATGTGCCCAGTTAAAGACCCACATGCAGGGATGGACTGGCCCACAGAGGTATTGGGGAGATCTCCAGTGGGCCCCAATTACTGGGTGCCCCTCCCTTACCATAGGTGGGCGGGGCTGCTATTCGGGGACCCCCAAACCTGTAAGTAAACTATATTTTTCATATATTTAGTTTTCTCTTTAAAAAAACATATATACTCAGCAAGTTATCAATAAAATCCCATCAAGGGTTGTCCTAAAAAAACCCGGTGCAAAATCTATTAAAAATATAGGGGAGGAGGGTTTGACAAGTCTATTCTTCCTCATAATATATAAATAATATGGGGAGGGGGGGGTGTTATATGACTATTCTGGCTCCCAGTCTTTAAAAAAATTGGTTTAACATAACTGGTGACAAATCTATAAAAAATATAGAGGATGTTGTTGACAAGACTATTCTAGCACCCAAGCTATGAAATAAAATTAGGGGTGGGGGGGTGTTGACATTATTTTTATGGTGCCCAGTCTGTTAAAAATATGGGGCTGGTTGGAAGAAATAGTTCTTTTTATTTTTATTGATATAATTTATGCTATTAATGTTGGGGCTGGTGTGTATGTGGGGGGAATAGATCTACATTTTAAATGGGAATGCTATTAATATACTGGTGGGGGAAAAATATGTCTAAATATTAAATGGGAATCCTACTAATTTATTGTAGGGGCTTGTGGGGTGAGGGAATATATTTACGTATTAAAAGTGGATTATTTTAATGTTGGGGCAGGTTTGGGGAAAGGAGGCTTATTTATTAAACGTAAACACAATTGAATTTTGAGGTGAAAGGGGCTTCATGATTAAAAGTAGGTGCTATTAATTTAATTTTGGACTGGTTGGGGTTAGGGAAGCCTAGTGTGTTTAGTCATTGTTCTGCTTGCCAGGAGGTCAATCTCTTTTTCAAATAGGACCCCAACATTCCAGGGTCTGGCAAAGCAGCAACTGACCTGAAGACACCCGCAGCAGCTGCAAGAACAGGTAGGTGAGCACAGCACAGGGTTGGGGAGGGTGGTCTAGTGCCTGTAGAGGGTGGAAGCGCCTACCCTCACCCAGATATGGAGGGCGAACAACAATGAGAGACACAATGTAGAGATGCAAGAGGGCAATGTCTGTATATGGGCAACACTATCTTTATATGTATTGGACCATAGGGACCACCTGTCTTAAGTTCCCTGGACCCTCCAAGTCTCATCTGTTAACCCCTGCAGCAAAAACTTTTTTCTTTGCAGGCCCGATTCCCCAGTGCTGGCAGGGGGATCCGATGCTGAGGGTTTCCTTGCTACTGTGCCACCAGCCCTGACTGGCATAGCCTAATGCTGATACTGGTGAATTTGGGGGGGGGGGGAACCACACACTTTTTGTCCTCCCCATTTTGCCAGTATCAGCCTATCAGACTAATGTGCTCTTGTGTTTGATATGCTTAAAGCATTTCCTACTCTTTTTTAGCTTAGGATACACTTTAAGCGTATCTAACGAAGATCTACACATCTCAAGATGCATGGGGCTTGGAATACTGAGCGAAACAGCAGGATGCTATTTATGGTTATATTGTGAGATTAAATTGCGCCTATTTCTTCATAAGACCCTGGATGTCTGTTGCTATTTGTTTGTTATTTACCTGTTTTTATCTCAAGAACAATTTTTAAAGGAATATGCAATAATGAAATAATAACCTGACATATATTAAACTATCACCAATTAAAATAATTGACACAAAACAATAAATTAACACTGAAACGTGCCATCCTCATTTATTTGCATTGGTCAAAAACAAGTTGGACTGGAGAAAACATTAATGTTATGAGATTACAGTCTCCCCTTATATATTTTTACCAACTAATTAAATGATCTATTTTTACAGTTCAATTCAATGTCAAGTTCAACTTCATTGAGGCAAAAAAGGACTGTTTGAGCAGCTAGCTCTGGTGCCCCAAACTTGTCCTTGAACCACCATATTTAATAATATATACCCTTAGGTTCCAAATAGCCTGTACGGCACCGACTTGGCCTATAAAAATTGGACAATGTGATAATGTTATTAATTGGGCAGAATCATAATAAAAAGGGGAAGCAATCCGTTCTCAACTCTGAGGCAAGAAGATTTTTTTATTCTGTCGCTCCATTTCCACCTCCTGCTCTGCCAATTCCTATACTAGGTTCCCCATTCCTTACTCAAACTCCTCTACTTCTCCTATTAATCCCGCAGCCACTCTAGCTTCCCTACATCTCACTTCATTTTACCTGGCTCCTCACTGGAAACCATATCTCTCTCACCTCCAGCAGGTCTACTGTGCCACTTCCATGCCCAATCAACTCTCCGTCAGCCTCTACAGTTTTAAACAGCTGCCAGTTTCCAACCCAATTCCATACTCCCTGGCCTAGTCTGCCATTGCCCACAATATCACTTCACGTCACCCTCACCCTTGTCTTCAGCCTTCCCCTGCCTCATTAGACTGCAAGATCTTATGAGCTGGAACCAATCCCTCTCTCCTCCTCTCCACTCCCACCCCGTCCAACTGTGTGTCCTTGCATCACGTCTCTTGTACATTCTGTACTATGCTTAATGTTTGCTCTATGCCTTGTCTATTACATCTTGCACATTATGCTTGATTTCTTAGTATTATTGCATTTATGCTTCTTGAATGATCTGTATTTTACTTTGCTTGTTGGACCTCTGTAAGGCACAGCAGAGTTTTATGGTGTCTTATAAATAAATGATGATAATAATAACATTATTAGAATGTAAAATTTCCTGATTCCCAGATCAGTCATGCTGGTAGGTATGCAATGGAGGAGACCTTTGTTCAGCCTCACGGTGACTTCTTCACAACTGGCACCTCTCCCAGACATTACTAAAAAGAGTTCAAAAGAAGGAATGATAAAGTCCAAAGAGCAATGAACAAGAGCTAGTCACAACACTGTTTATAGACATTTAAAAAAGGTGAAACATTAGTTTGATAAGAAATTTACTAGTCACCAAAAACAAAATGACTACTGTAATGCTATGGGGGTGGGAGGGGGGCGGGTCTTTTGGATACATAAAATATACTGACCACAGGAGATTTCAATGGGAATTTAAATTTTTAAAAATCTATTTTATCTGAGTATACGTCCAGCTTATACCCCCTTAATATTTCTCTGGACATTATGGGTGAGACGCTATTTATAACATTGTCAGATTAAATGTACAATTTAGACTGAATATTATATTTACTTAATGTGTTTTAAAATAAGATAGGTCTTTTTTAATAGTCCATTAAGATTTATTTTTATAACTGATTATTTTCACTGATGAAGTAATCATATTTCCTATATAGTTGATAGAACTTTTAAAATCTTTAACAATAATTTTGTCACCTTGATACAAGCTGCTACTTATTAATTTGTGTTTGCAAATTGCGATCTACATATTTACTATTAGCATTATTATGATTTTTTTAATATGTTCAATAATTGTATCTATGTTTCTTTCTGACTACCTGTGTTTATTATCTGTAAAAAAATAATTCTGAACATCTATTATTTTTCTGCATGTATACATATATATTTTTTTCTAATTGGCACTGTTTATTTTTATATTTTGTATCTTTGTAACTATTTTAATTTGATTTAGTATGTGACATCTATATCACGCGCATGCCATTTCCATGTCACTGTTGATGCCTTGTGGATTGATTTAAATTTGCTCTTGCATGAGATAGATGACTAACTTGGTGTGCTAGGGCTTTACTATGTTGACGGATAAAATAAACAAAAAAAATAACGAATGGTTATCCAAATGACAATTATTCATATATGAGGGCCAAATAGTTTGACGAACTGAACCACAGCAGATTCATTCATCTCTAAGGGGAGGGGGGGGGGTATTCAATTAGGTTTCCGGCCCGTGGTAACGCGCCGGAATGGGCCACAAAGGCAATCCACTGTACCGCAATAATGTGGATTTTCGTGCGCACCCCATAGGATTGCGAAGCACAATCCGCGTTATTGTGGTATCGTATTACCGTCAATGCTGCGCACCTTTTGTGGTAACGCGCGTTACCGCGGATCGGAAACCTAATTGAATACCCCCTAATAGTTAGCTAAAATGTAGTCAAGTAAAAACTACATGTATAATCTGGACCATCTAGAACTACAAAATGTAGCCTTTATGGGACCAAAATACAGGTTTGCAACCTATGTTGTGTTAATGCAAATTCCTGCATGCCTCTCCATAGGTTGCCTACCTGTGTCAGCCAGGCAGTATGCCTTTGTGGAAGTGCACAGGAATCACCCATGTTCATAGATCCTTAGGACCAATGGTGGAAGTGGGGTGTACACGGTGGTACGACATACCGCCATATCTCCTACTGCCTTCACTGTAACACTGTCACATTCCATTCACTTTCATTCACTTCCATTACATTCTTCATACCGCCACTAATTGTTCACTTCCACCACTGTTTAGGACCATACCTAGTGCTGTGCAAGAGGGACAACCACCCAGGACACTGAATGGGGGGAAAGGTGCTGTAGGAAACTTAATATTGAGGGTTAATTAGGATGAATTTGATAGCAGGGGGTGTCAGTTTACTTTCTAGTTACAGTTCTACATGTTCCCTAAGTGCTTGAAAAGGCTCGGAGGTTTTGCAAGTGCTTTCTCTTTATTTTTTCAGCATTTTTGCAGACATAATTTTCCACACTTCAGCGTAATGTGGGAAGACCTCCTCACGTTTATACTGTTCCATGTTGTTTTCCTACTCTGTTGGACGCTGGCGCTCCAGAAGGCTGGGTAACTTGTAACGCCAGCCTATGCCAACCTTGGTTTTTTTCCAAGTATTCAGGGAACTTTGGATTATAAGAAATCAAAGGCATCACTAGACCCTGGAATAAAGTAACATTATGAAAAATTAGTGGTATGTTGCATTTGTATCTCAAAATAACAGGGTATTTCAAAAAAGTGATACGTACACAAAAATATTTTTCTCTACATTACGACTGATGCAATTTATGCTGTCTATGTTAAGATTATTCAGTTGTGGTTGACATTTTTATTTTACATTTAACGTTAAGGAAATGACTCCACTCTTTGAAAACAACGGATGTCTGTTTTCCAGGTTACATTATTAGTATCTTCTGGTTGGCTGAGGTCAAATACCTTTTTGTTTTTGCCCCTTTGGTAAAGTAACTGTCTAAAGCCAACTCTGAACTTAATATAATTTCTTATAAAACAATTTCACTTTGCTCGACAAACTTTCACCACTAGAAGGCGCTATTGGTTTGTAATAAACTTTCTAGAAGTTCATACTCCTTTATTATGATTTCATTTTACTAGTGATTTGCTGAAGCATTGACTGACTAATCCCAGAGATGTTCTACATTCATTCAGTGTTATGTAATGTGAGCATAAAACAACTCCTGATAGTTCTAGTAGACAACAATAACAAATCAATATATCACTGCTCAGAGAATGAAGGGAACCACATATTGAGGATAGTGTATAATTCAGGTAGATCTGGTTTCCTTTGAAATAGACATCAACATTAAAGGTCATTCAGTGCTGTGTATAAATACAATATTTTTTTCCCCTTTGTTTTATATATTTGTTTTAGTTTCATGGTAAAACCCGCTCTTACGTACTCTACAGCCAGTTGCTCTTTTAGGGTATTCAATTGTTAGCGTTAACGGAAAAAAACGAGCGCTCAAAAATCTTAGCGTTAATACGGTAATTACTTGCGGAATTTCAGCTCAAATTCCGCGAGTAAACTACCGTATTAACGCTTTTCTCGCGCAATATTACCGTATAAATGGTAATAATTTTTGAGCGCTCGTTTTTTTCCATTAACTCTAACAATTGAATACCCCCCTTAATGTCGGCATTGTGACTGTCGACATTGTGAATGTCGATAATCACACTGTCAACATTTTGAAGCTGTCCCCAGAATGGAAGTGTCGGCATTTAGTCTGCCGACATTTTTATGTTGACAGGATATCTGCTGACATTTCCATTATCCACATTATGTACCCAACCGCTTGAAAGAGACGTAAGCATGAGAGTTCATATGTGGACAGATAAAGTGGTGAATTTGAGGATATTGGAAGAAATACCAATTTGTTCATTCAAATACGAGGGCACAAACAGGGAATGGGCTAAGTAATGCGATAGCAGAAAGAAATCTGATATTCTTATTAACCCGTGGGAAAAAATACAGAGGATGCATATGAGGGGGGTTGTTCCGTAAGGATATTCGGAGTTACTCTTTGTGGTGAAGAGCGTAGCTGATGGGTGGTCGGGATTGCCCTATGGGAGCCATAGAAGAGAGAGATTAGGTCTAGTGGCGCAGCTTCAATAGCCACCCATAGTTTAGTGCCAGGGAATGCTTGTATCCAGATGCGTTGCCTAAGGTCAGCAGCATCATTATTATTATCTTTTATTTATATAGCGCCACAAAGGGTCCGCAGTGTCATACATAGTGCATAAGAGAAAACGGAACACGGCATAGTAATTCTTTGGAATATCTGGTACAGCGAGACCGGCTTCTTGCCACGTTTATGGAGTATTCACGATTTATTCTGGATTTTTTTCTTCTCCCATATGAAACTAGAGATCTGAGACTACAGTTCTCTGAAAAATTCTGGGGGAATTTTCACTGTGTGAGTTTGGATGAGTTTTAGGCGTCGAGGCAACAGATCGATTTTAATAACGTTCGCACTTTTGAACCATGAGATAAAGTGTCTACTACAGTTAGCCAGACCCGTGGCCAAGATCTTGTAGTCATTGCGCCTAAATTCTTTCAGACTGCCATTGGAATAAAAAGTTTGAGGTGTGGCGAGATATTAAGGTTCAAAACCCCAATTATGCTGGAGTTAATTTTATATCCCGACAGGGAGCTATGATCCTGAATTTCCATAAGGAGGTGACAGGGAGAGGTCATTAGGGCGTGATAGGTTAGGAGTGTATCGCTAATCTTCCCGAAACATGCCAATCAATGAATTATACATATAGACAACTCGCCCAACTGCTTAATGTCTTCAAAGTGGACAGTGCCTGCATCCCCTATCTTTGCCATGGTTATTATTGATAGAGTTTGAAAAATCTTTATCAGTTGCTTGGGACCTATGGCTCAGCCACTTTAATTATCCCCCTGCACCCATTTTTATAGCCTGACATATGTATTTTTATAGGGCATTGACCTTGACTGTAACACACCAGCGATTCGGACCCCACCTGCCTTGTTAAACTCTTGACCCCTTCCAATTTTTTATTGCTTTTGTTGGAAATAGAGACTGTGCAATAATATTATTAAATTCAGCTATTACTAGGACTATATGATGTACAGTTTGTATTTTGGCAACACTGTTGTCTCATGCTCTTACTCACTGTATCATTATACTTACTTTTTAATAATTGTTTCATTAAAAACAAATACTAGATTAGTAGCCATACTGTGGACAAAGGTTCTCATACAAACCACTGACATAGAGCATATTTCTGTGTCATACATTTCATTTGAATATTTGAACAATATGCATTTGGGGACATTAGTCATATACAGGGCCGCCTTCAGAAAAAATCGGGCCCAGTACGGGCCCCCCACCATGAGCGCCCCCTCATGAGCAACACATACTTACCTGGGGCCCGCCGCTGTTCTCCGCTATTCTGTCTTCAGCCTGGCTGTCACCGTGACAGCCAGGCACCAGGATCCGATCGCAGGGGTGGAGGATTCATTCCCCCTGCGATCATGTGCTCTGCCTGTGACAGATCACATGATCGCAGGGGGAATGATTCCTCCACCCCTGCGATCGGATCCTGGTGCCTGGCTGTCACGGTGACTGAAGACAGAATAGTGGAGACCAGCGGCGAGCCCCAGGTAAGTCTTTGCTGAGCTATTGTACCGGGCCCCCTGGTGAGCCCGGGCCCGGTACAACAGTACCCCCCCGTACCCCCCTGATGGCGGCCCTGGTCATATAACATGTACCTGTACAGGAGGTGTTGCTCATAACAACCAATCAAATGTTAGCTGTTATTTTTCTACTATAGTTTACAAAATGAAAGCAAACGTCTGATTGGAACTCTTGGAAATTGCACCTAATCACAGTTACCTGTCACCATCTTTGCTGGAAGGCTGCAGATTCATGACATAAATGCTGCTTATTGTAGAGGGAACTATAAAGAGAGCGGCATTTTTATTGAATCAATTGAATCAAAACATAGGGCCTGATTCATTAAGACATGGTCTATGAGAGCAGTCAGGGGGCCCGGGAGGCGAGAACAGCATTACTCCCATTTATAGGCATATCCGCTCAATGTAGCCATTTTGGCATGGTAAAAATAAAGCCCTGTTATAAGGTTTCATATTTGCTTGACTGCTGCCATGTTTTATTCCCAATTATTTTAAAAGAAAATAGCTTTCACATGTTGGATACAATACCTCCGTACATTAGTGTTAAATGAAATAATAAAACCTTCCACGTACTATGTGATTTGATTCCATTAATGCTAATGTTAGGAATTTGTTATGACGCGTCTGGTTTCAGCTATTCCAGGCATTCCTTTAATATTAGGCGCTTGCTGCCAATCATAAGAATTTCTCCTCCAACTCACCCGCAAAATTGTCACTGGCAGTTTATAAAATTGTCTGAGATATTTATGGAGTGAAGAAGTTTTACTCTTTCGAAATAAACCTCTGTGCGTAATTTATTGGGATATATGCTATAGTATTTTATGTGGCACTAGAGACCAACAATAGCGGGGGAAAAATGGCAGGAGATTTATCAAAGGGAAGGAAAATATTTTCAATGGGAATTTCACACACATAAAATATTTGACATTATTTTGCCATGATTTTGTCTCCACTTTTTTCCACGTTGTTAGGAAGGACGTGGAGCCAGGAGAAATATAATGATTGTAGTATTGGGCACTAGAAGACAGTTTTGGAACTGTGTCAAACCTTTATTATTTGTGAAGGTAAATGCAGGTGTTTAACATATGACTTTAATATTAAAATATATGTATATTATTAATACATTGTAAATGATTTCGAAATTGTTACAGCATACAGTTCCTGGACACATTCTTGTTGCCTAAATCCAACCCTAATGACCCTTGACCTCTTACCAAAATGAGAAAGGAAATGGTGACCTAACCGGATAGATGTGGTCACCCTGTGCTCATGCCAAGCGACTGGATCACATCAATTAGTGCTTTTGGGCAATGAGTGCACACCGCGTTAGACTGTGATCATCATTCAACAGCATTTTTCACTAGTCAATTTTTCCTGATTGTGTGTTAACCATAATTAGAACCAGACAGCTGGGTTTATTCACTAACAAGGCGTAAAGGAGCAGTAGTCCATAGTAACCAATCGGCTTGGAGCTTTCACTGAAGGCTTGCAAGTTAGAATATTAAACCACGTCTGGTGTGTTCTTTTGGATTACTGCCCAGTTTTTTACCTTGTTAGTAAGTAACAACCTATGAATCAAGGCTAGATGGCTGAATTACTTTTTATTTATCCCAGATTTGCTGTAGCCATTCAAAGAACACAAATTAATTGTCAGCATTCTGATCCTAATTTGTATCTGGCCTGCAGTACCTCTATGCTACCAGAGGTGCTGCTGTTTTGCCACTGGATATTTCCACCTCGCCTGCAGGAGTTAACCTCTTTCCCTGATCACCACCAGGACCTTTTCTACTGCCTTATATACCCGACCAAAACATTGTTCCTTACAGTTCATCAATTGCTTGCAGCTTCCTGTCCTGTGAATTGTGCCTATTGTTCTCCTGATTATCTGACTTCTGCATGTTCCATTGTTTTGCACCTTTGTGTATGACTCAGACCCTGGCTTTGTTTGACTTTGCTCCTGTCTACTCCCTGGTATTATTTGTGGATCTCCTGGCTTCTGACCATGGGTTGCCTAACCTCCATTTGCCTGATTCTCCCGTGGATCAACCGGTGCCTCCAGACATCCAATATCTGCAGTCCACTCTTTAACTTAGAAAACCAGAGTCTTCAGTTTCTCAGCCTTATCTGGCAATCTAGACATCCAATATCTGCAGTCCCCTGTCTAACTTGGAAAACCCTGAGTCTTCAGCCTCCCAACTTAACCTGCCTGGCAATCCAGATCTCATTGTACCTGTACTCCATCTACTATACCTGGACACCAGTATCTCCTGCTCTAGTGGCTAAACCAGGTAATCCAGTCTCCTTGTACCTGTACTCCTTATGTTATACCCGGATATCATTATTACCAAGTCTTTACTTCCTGTTTGATCCAGTTTGCCTTTGTATTGTGACCTGAATCTACCAAATACATTCTGGTTGCTTACTGACTGCTACTATGAGCTGTTCACTCAATCTGACAAGTGCCAGACTCTTCTGTATTGACCCCTGCCTGCCTGACTCTGAGTTCTGCAGAACATCTTAGCAGCATTACCTCCTGTGCCTATGGACTTCTGATACCTATATTAACATTAATTGCATTTTGATATTAACTGCATGACCTGTGATCAAAATAAAGGCACTCCATTTGCAGTAACTACCAATACTTTCCATTTACTGGGAGCCGTAAAAATACTCCTGTCAGAAGGCCTATCTTTTGCTTCTGTTACAGGACAAATACTTGTTGATGATGACGACTTGCCCTAAACCCTACACATATGCTGCTCGTGCAGAGGTGGGTGAATTTACAAGCTGTGTACATCTCCGGATATGTGTAGAGATGCTGCATGTTTCCGTGCTCAATTGTTAAGAGTAAGTTTCCATCCCATCAGCTCCAATGTATTTATTTACTTTGGTATTTAAAGGAGTATAACATTTGATCAAGTGTTGCTCATACTGTGGCTGGATCTGTGTATGTTAGGGAATTTAGACTGTAAGCCCCAATGGGGCAGGGACTGATGTGAATGAGTTCTCTGTACAGCGTTGTGGAATCAGTGGCGCTATATAAATAAATGATGATGATGATCTGTTTTGAAGCCACACACTATGTAATCAGGTTGTTTCTTTCTAATCGCATTCTGGCGATATTGTGAACCAGCAATTAATGATGACTTGTACAGGAGTAAACTTTCCCTTACCAGAGGACTTAATCTGACCATGGGATTCACAGCCCCATTATAAATGAAATTAGCATAGTATAACTTTCCTCAGGAAAAATTACAGTTTTTTGTTTAATAATGAGGTAATGAGTTTGGTTGGTGTCTGAAGTGAGAGGTACGCTCGGCTGGGTCTTGCTAGGGCACAACAAACACATTTCTCTGCAAACATGCATGAAATTAAACAAGCTGGAGGAGAAGACATGAAACACATCCGGCATTGTTAGAAGTCACAGACAATACTCTTGAAGTGCTTAGTCTTTAATAATTGCATTGTGGAGATTTTAATGATCTACGTTTAAGCTACCAAATATGTTGAATGGATTTTGAGATACTGCTGTCTATTTTGTTGTTACTCTATAAATCTAAGTTACTTAAAAAATGACTAATCCTTATGTGTTGTAATGAATGCTATGCCCAGGGCGTACCAATGAAGGGGGACGCAGTTTATGAATATTTTAGATTCATTTAGTTAAAATCGAGGGCTGGGGGGGCCGGCAGTTTTCCTTCTCGCCCCAGGTGCTAAAACTTTAAGTTTCGGTTTTGCATACTATCATCTAGCATCTCAATATGTTCAAGTTTCCATCATGGATTCTCGTTCAAATTTTAACCAGTGTGTTCTTGTTCCACTTATAACTCACATGAGTTTAGTCTCTCAGTATAGATCAGAAATCCGTGTTCGCTCTCACTTTTGAACTGTTGTCCCTGAAGTGTTTCTCCTGACATACATACATAGAATATAATGTTGTCCAAGTACTATTAACCGGGACAGTACTTGAGTGGATTAGTGCACAGTTGTTTATGAGTATAGTGGATTTGTTGGTGGTACCACTTATCTTTGTCAAATGGATCCCCAGCTGGTGTGACGAGTCTGTGGACCTGTCCATGCCATTCTGGTGGCTTCTCTAGGTATGTGCGACTTTGTCCTCTTAGACAACTCTTCTGGGTTGATGTCTCTTTTTTTTTCCTTGGTGGCTCCTGTATCTGTTCACACTCTCTCTTCTCTTGTACTCGCCTCTTCTCTCGTCTGCGCTTTAATTGCTGACCTGATGTCACTTATGCTATAATTAGAAGTTTCTCTATAGTAGCTCCTACCAGGTCACTTTCACTAATCCAAGTTGAACTAGTCTCCTGAATAAAGTCTAAGGGGTATATTTACTAAATTGCGGGTTTGAAAAAGTGGAGATGTTGCCTATAGCAACCAATCAGATTCTAGCTGTCACTTTGTAGAATGTACTAAATAAATGATAACTAGAATATGATTGGTTGCTTTAGGCAACATCTCCACTTTTTCAAACCCGCAGTTTAGTAAATCTAGCCCTTACTCTTTAAATTAGTGTGAGCACAGTGACTCCCCTCTTTGGTAAAATGTCCTTTATTTCATTACCCCCCCTACTCTGTTGTTTCTCTCAATCAACACTTTCTTTTTTGAACTCTTTTCTGTAGTAAGTTATTATTTATCATTCTATTCTTTGTCCACTCTACAAAATATATATTTTTCTTTATTTTCATTGCTTCCTATAAATGTCTGTGTTTTTATTCTTCTCTTTCTCTAGATCTGTCTCTTACTGGTTTCTTGTATTTGTAAGTACTCTGTCTCCTGACAGTTTCTGTAGTTTTTCCTTGTTCCTTCCCACTATTCCATTTATTACGTTTTATATGTCTTTTTTTTCTCAAACTATTTATTTCACTCACTGTTATATCACTGTTTGTTACCGTTTTCTTTCCTATTTCTCCCCTCAGATTGTCTCTTTTTGCTTTGTGCTTATCCCAATATTGCATTGCAGAGGGAAGGGTGGTGGACAGATTTTAAATGTGCTGAGAGATTTAGATTTGGAAGGGGGGGGGGTGCCTCCTAGCTCAACTCTAATGCAGAGTGCAAAAATTAAACCGCCCTTTCTCTTGGTATTTCGGCACTATTTTGCACCCATTCAGCTATGTTGGCAAATGTTGTTGCCTCTTGCCCATTTGACATCACTAAGAGCACAAGGAATGGCTCTCCCCTCTCATCTTTGCTTTGGTCATGTCACGGGCACTAGGAGTTCTGCCCAGGATTCACCAGTTGACTATGCTTACCAGAGGGGCGGAGTTTGCACAGCGGTCCTCTGGCAGCAGGGTGAATAGTGGAATGTATATAACAGCAGATGGAGAGAGGATGCCAATGGAATTGATGATGGTCAGTAACTTGCAGCTATACTGGTAGATAAGTCAGCGACTTGCAGCTATAGTGGAAGGCAGGTTTCAACCACAGAGAGCCGGGTGGACGTGAGCAGGTGAAGGAAGGTAATGGGAGAGTCAGTGGTCTGTGTTCAGCAAGTTGTACCACTGCTGTGATGAGAAGACTTGTCCAGGTGCAGGTAGGAAGCGGGAAGTCAGTGGTCTGCATTCCGCAAGTTGTACCACTGCTGTGATGAGAAGACTTGTGCAGGTAGGTAGAGGAGGCGTCGGTGGTCTGCGGACAGCAAGTTGTACCACTGCGAGGAGGTGAGGACTTGTCCAGGTGAGGATAAGTGGAGGAATGAATAGAGTCAATAATTGTATGAATGCAATGAGAGCACAGAGGAACTTGCTCCAAACAGATATGCAGCGTTATAGCTAATAGTCTATAGCGGGTATGGATACCGCTGCTGAGTAGGGAAGCTTGTCCTAAGCGGATATGCAGGCACAGCAGGAGCGCTGAACGGCTGAAGCGGGTATGGGAACCGCAGGTGAGCAGAGCAGGTAATTCAACAGACAGCTGAGGACACGAGCAGGATACAAGAGTCAGTAGCGAGTATGAGAACCGCTGATGAGTAGAGCAGGTAATCAGCAGGAAACTGAAGACAGGAGCAGGACACAGGAAACACCTTCAGAGACTCACAGGAAATGAGACTCAAGATCAGGCAACGATGTAATGAGCACAGGTGCCTTAAATAGGGAGAGGTGCCTGATCCTCCAATTAGATTAAAAGCAAAGGTCATAAGAGTTCTTGGGTGCTGCGCATGCGCAGTCCATCAAGATGGCGGACGGCCGCGGCTCAGGAAAGGCGCCGGCAGGAAGGCTAGAGAACCACGCACCAGCGCAGAGGCACTCGCGGTCTGGTGAGTGACAGGTCATCAAACTATTTGCATTAGGCATCCACTTTAATAATAATATTTTCAGAGTTAAATCTGTCAACTAGAGCACAAAATCGCCCTATACACCGACACCATTCTCCTTACAATAAATCAACCCCAAAAGTCTCTCCTAGACCTTCTGCAGGAAATTGAGACCAGGGGGTAAATGTATTAACCTCTGGTTTCTTCAACTCCCGCAAGTTCGGCATCTTCGGCGCTTAAATTTGCTTTAAATTTAAGCGCCGAAGACGCCGAACTCGCGGGAGTTGAAGAAACCGGAGGTTAATGCATTTACCCCCATGTTTCTTTTTATGGGTACAAAATGATACTCAAAAGACAGAGGTCCTTGACTTTTGGCTCACACCTTAAATTCTTAGAATCTGTATCCCATTCAAAAACTTGGCATGCAAATAACAAAAAAATATCATCAGCTCTGTCAGGCTAATTACCCATAGCTCTTATCCAACATTAAAAATGACCTACCAAACTGGAACTCACAATACATCTCTTAGGTTAGACACATTGGGCCTGAGTCATTAAGGAGAGCAAAACATAAAAAAAGGAGTACATTTGCACCTTGCCTCTCCCATGCTGCCAGTCTATATCAGCAAAAACTCACCAAGTGGTTTTGCTCTCATCAGTTTAGGATCGGGCCATGGTTGGCTGGTGGTGACATATTTCTCAAGGACTTAACCCAGTCAACCTCATTTCCCCAATTTTCAGACCTCGAAAACTTGATATTTCATATAAACATTTTAGCAATTTTCACAGATTAGACATTTTCATACATTTCAAGAGCGCTGCCTTACGATCAGATCTCTTGCTACATTTAAAACACTTTGTATGAGACAGGCCTTCGCTAATAGATTAGTGTTCATTTTGTATGCTGAGTGCTGTCTACCTGGGCCCCCGATGGACGACCACCACAAACTTCATGGGAGTCTGATACTGGGGAACCCTTAGATAGGAAACTGGGAACAGACCTCATCCAACTCTTTCTGCGTACAGATTAAGGAAAACACATACATACATACTGTTGTACTGCTATCACTTTGTCCCAACTTTGTTCCGAAAGATGCTGGAGAGACTGCCCAACACCCAAAACTGTACTACATATTTTGCACTGAAAAGTCTGATACACTCTGCTCTACAAATTGACCTCCCTCTCACACCTAATTATTATTTGTTACCATTAGTCCCCACTGGGAATGACTAAAAACCAAACCGAGATCACGCGCCACCTCATCTCTGCTGCCACCTGCCATCTAGGGATAAATGTATGAAGCTCCGGGTTCTTCAACACCCGCGAGTTCGGCGTCTTCGGCGTTTAAATTTAAAGCGGCGCTGTCTTGTAAAGGGAAGTTTCCCTTTACAACTTGGCAGCGCCGCTTTAAATTTAAACGCCGAAGACGCCGAACTCGCGGGTGTTGAAGAACCCGGAGCTTCATACATTTACCCCCTAGTGTAAGATTGAAAATACCAGCCCCCCCTCCTTTGCCATGTTTGTTAAAATAATATGGTTTGTTCATTACATGGCATACAACAAGTTTGAAAAATATATTTTTTTAAAAAAAACAAAACCCTGGTTGACAATCACATAGAGACCTTCCATCTTACTCAGACATTTGCTGACTATATTTTTGCACAATTTTAATACAATTTATTAGACTCACATGTTAATAGCCATAAATATACATCTCTGTAGCTATAACAAGTATAAATAGCAATTAGATCCAACCCTTGATTTCAGTTATTTCCTTTCACTTCTGCATCAAATTCCCAGTGCATTTCACGGACTTCGTCAGGATGGTAGAGCCATTTAGACTGAGCTCTCTTTTTATTCTGGCTCCTGCCAATCACCTCCAATTTCAGATGAATGTTCAGTTGTTGCAATATTGGCAATAAAGTTTTGCGAAAATAATAGTTATCATTCAATAAACAAAACAAGCTACTGATATGTAAATTGAAAGTAAATCACAATATTAAAATACAATATAATATTAAAATCCTATTGTTCATTGTAATAATGTACTTTAATATCCTGATTCTAAAGTATTGCTAATGAAAAAGGAATAGAGGCAGTTGACGAAATATCTTTTGAAGAATCATTTTATTCATGGTCTCAGAGAGTCATTTATTTTACAATATTAATAATTAATTTATTTTTAGGGAAAATATTTTTTACTTACAAATTTGCAGAACTGCAATGGGTACTCCCTTAGTGCCAATTTTTTCTAATGTTATATGGGATTATGTGAAGAAACCTGTATTTACAAATATAATCCTTATAAAGTACACCTGAAATTATTAAAACATACATAGATCATTTATTAATTATTTGGAATGGCACTAAAGAATAATGTGATACATTTTTATCTTGTACAAATATAAACAATTTTAATTTAAAATTTACTTCTCATTTTGTTGATCTTAAAATCAAAATTTTCCAATTAGTTTTTGGGGCAGCATGGTGGCTTAATGGTTAGCACTTCTGCCTCACAACACTGAGGTCATGAGTTCAATTCCCGACGATGGCCTTATCTGTGAGGGCATGGGGCAGGGTCTGATGTGAGTGAGTCCTGGAGGTCTCTCATTAACCACCACCGGGAACTTCCCTTCAGCCTCTTAGGTTCTTTTATACTTGAATATTCGGCCCCACCAATACCACCCTCTTCTTGGGACCTTGCCCTTGGACAGCGCTGCGAAATTAGTGGCGCTATATAAATAAATGGTGATGATGATGATGACACAAAAGAGATTTGAAGAGAGATATTTCCATCTGATCTTGTAGAAGGAAGTCTTAAAAGAGCTAGAAGTCTCACTGCAATAATTTATTAACATACACATTTAAAAAGTAAAGTCAATAAAAAATATGTATTCCTTTGATTCCTACCTATAATAAACAAGAAAGAGATATGAAAAATATTTTCATAAACATTGATCATTACTCAGATTATATTAGGTGATAGTACAAGTACATCTGGAAGAAAATAAGATAGGACTAGCAAGTTATGTGACACCAAATATTTTAAAAACTATAAAATGGAAAAGTTTCTTTCCTTGCAACCATTGTAAGGGGTGTAGGTGTTGTCACAAGGACCACAATCATTTTTGCCCTATTAATAATATTAGAAGAGAAAGATTAAAAGTTTTATGATCTGTCAAACCATCTTTATTATCTAATTGAATGTGGATGTGTAATAATGGAGGTGGCGGAATTGAATAAATCTTGAAATCTGAGGATATTGGAGTATAATAGAAATATCAAAAATAAATTGGATAATCGTATTATACCCAAATAGATCTAAAAATACAATAATCCTTCCCCTGGTTCCCTCAATATAAAGACAACTGAACATGTTGAAATAGATGAGACAATGGGCTAGATTTACTAAGCTGCGGGTTTGAAAAAGTGGAGACGTTGCCTATAGCAACCAATCAGATTCTAGCTGTGATTTTGTAGAAGGTACTAAATAAATGAAAGCTAGAATCTGATTGGTTGCTATAGGCAACATCTCCAATTTTTCAAACCCGCAGCTTAGTAAATCTAGCCCAACGACTCTTAAAATTATCAATGAGTGAAAAATTTTCATTATTTACTCTTAATAATTGTTAATACTATTTCCCACTCCAGTCTCAATAAATGGTGCAACATAATTCATTTTTAAATATAATTATTATGGTGCTATTATGTTTTTTCTACTAGAACATTTGGATATATTTACACATATATTTTCTTCTTTATATATTGTTTGGATTTTTATACACTTTATTGTGATTTTTATTTCACAAAAATCAGTTTATATTTATGTTGTATTAGGATGTGACAAATGTATTAATACATATATTTAAGATTTTTGGTATATTTCCTGTTCGAGCTCTCGCTGAATTAATGCTGGTCTGAAGCCTGATGTTGTGCTGCAGATATCCCCCATAGAGGCAATTTTACATATGTTTTATTACTTTTAGTTATATGTACATGTTTGTTTGGCTGAATTATTTTGAGCCTTAATATAAGTTACTACACCATTCGGCGCAACTATTTTACTTTCCTATCTCTCTTGCTCCATCTCTTTCTCTATATATGTCCATAACATTAACTGTAACTTACATAACCACTTTCTAACTTAATCTTAAATTCTCACCATTAACTGCCCCAATTGTGTGGCGGTCCTGGAGGTCTCTCATTAACCACCACCGTGAACTTCCCTTCAGCCTCTTAGGTTCTTTTATACTTGAATGGTCATCCCCACCAATACCACCCTCTTCTTGGGACCTTGCCCTTGGATGAACCTCACCTTGCCCTTGGATGAACCTCCTCCATAACCATCTTCCCCTTGAGACCTTGTCCTTGGGGTATCTTCTTTCATACCACCATATTCCCTTACTGAGAAAGAGGAACCCACATAACCAAGACCCTGTGGGACCACCACGACCATGCTGTGAGATAACTTCATGTCACACTATTCTATGCCCATGCTAGGAAATTTCAAAGGGGTGGAGCATAAACCTAACCGCTAGTTCCCTTAACCAATCAACACAGTTTACCTTCATATCTAATTTTCTTTGGTTTTTTTTTTTAGTGTATTTTTTATTTACCATTTTTTTCAAACAAAGGTTACAGAGTACAGACGCAACATAAAATAAAACATATGAGACAACGTGTAAATATTCACAATTTTCACTTCTTAACTGCATGTCTATCCACATGACTTTGTTATAACTTTAATTACACAGGAAAGGAAAACAAAAACCAATGAGAAAAGGGAAAGGCACCAACAGAGAAAGTATAGCAGGTAGGGCAATGGGGTCAGGAAAGTAGGAACGATAGACAACTGGACTTGGTGTAGTAACTTGAAGCGTAGTCTGGAGTCGAAGATTATTTCAATTCCCAGGAAGTAATATTGGATTGTTAGTTACCTCTAAGGTGGGCCAGAATGGTTTTGGAAGTAGGCTTTATAGCTTTATATGGGCAACACGGTGGCTTAGTGGTTTGCACTTCTGCCTTACAGCACTGGGGTCATGAGTTCAATTCCCGACCATGGCCTTATCTGTGAGGAGTTTGTATGTTCTCCCCGTGTTTGCGTGGGTTTCCTCCGGGTGCTCCGGTTTCCTCCAACACTTCAAAAACATACTGGTAGGTTAATTTGTTGCTAATAAATTGACCCTAGTTTGTGTGTCTGTCTGTGTCTGTCTGTGTCTGTCTGTGTGTGTGTGTGTGTGTGTGTGTGTGCGTGTATGTGTTAGGGAATTTAGACTGTAAGCTCCCATGGGGCAGGGACTGATGTGAGTGAGTTCTCTGTACAGCGCTGCGGAATTAGTGGTGCTTTATACATCAAACTGTGATGATGATGATGATGATAGCTGGGTGTTTCTTTGAACACTTGCCACTGAAACCAAAATGGCGATGAATTTGTGGAATTTGTCTGTCACCGCTACGGTTATTTCATCCATAGACAGGTAGAATTCCATACAGCCAAACCATTCATTAATGATAGGAGGTGAGGTGGGCTTCCAATGCCCCGGGATGAGTGCCATTGATTAGCAGCATTGTTTAAATGTTTAAGGAGGGATCTCTTGTAATTAGAGAGGGAGAATTGTGGGTCTACTGACACCTCTATCACCGTGATTACTTTCTTTTTAATTCCTTAACCCCATTTATTCCTAACTCAGCCATGTTCACCTTCCCCAAATATTCACTTATTGCACTGTCTTCTTTATTATCTTCAGCAGACAATTGCTGTTTTTTTCTTCCTTTTCGGAGTGTTTGACTGGGGTCAGAACTCCTATTGTAGTCATTCTTCAAACCTGGGGACACACTGACAATCAGGAGCCGCAATGGACAGAGTCAGAACCTGTCTTTTAAGTAAAGTGTCATTGATCTTTTCTTGCATAGAAAAGCTAAAGGGAACAGAAATAAGAGAAGACAGGAAGGAGCAACTGTTGCTTTAATTACAGCATAGCCCCAGAATTTTTTAAAGGCTTCATGGTGTAATAGATAAAATATAAAATATATTTTTGTCTATTATATACCAGATCATTTTTTTTGCAGCTTTATAGTAAATGTATTATTTTGATCCTGCAAAATGTAATATATCTTGGAATTAATTGTTTTTTTATGACATGAGTTAAAAATCACCTCTTCACATTGATATTATCAGGTATTACAAACCCTATGCCACACACACAGCAAACGTTGTGTCTTCCAATACATGCATTAGTCCTGTGTTTGTCTTCAGAAACCCTCAGAGTTATATCCTAAATGAGGATATTATACTGAGTAAAACACATCTCTTGGCATGTGCTTATGTGCAAATCCTTTCACTTCTGTGGTAGCTCTGTAAACCCAGTTACTTAAGCACAGGTATAGGCTTGTTTAAGGAGCACATGGGTGCACTTTGATTGGCTGCTTTAACATAATGCGTGTTTGGGTAAGATAAAAAAGCATCTGGTTCCGGAGGAAGCAGAGGGGAGAAGGTCTTCTGTCAGCAAAAACATTACATTTGATAAGAATGCCACCGTTTCAGACCCTTCATAGCTTTTGCTTATAAAACAAAAATGTTTATTTTCTGTCTGCTAAAGACACACCTCTTGTTCAACAAGCGAACAGTCCGTTTTCTATACGAGGTGGAATATTCATAGGCGCCTCTTCATCTAGGAAGTCGCCTGCAGATTCTCAAAATATATTTCTGGAAATATTCTATAATATCTGTCTATTTAACTAGTTTTAGTGAAAATGTCAAAAGATAACAAACAGAACTTGTATTAAAAAAATACAAATTTTTTTTTTTTTTGCACAGTGCTACTCTTGAGAAATATCTTTTACCACTTTACAAATGCATCCTTACTTGCTCACCCTAAATAAATAGACATGATCTTTAACCAAATAAATAGTCTGAAAATACACTATTACTTTTGTAGAATTTATACCACCTACCAGGCTCCATCCATATGGCACAAGCTACGTTTTCCATATACACAAAGAAATGTTGATGACTGGGCTCTCCATGGGGTTTAAGAAGACAGAAAACCTGCCAATCTTACAGACTTATTTTTTCTTCGGACCATGCTCTACGTTCCTTAGTCTCAACAGGCGCTGCCCTGTTAAAATTAGATTTTTGAAATATATCACTTTACCTTCTAAACTCTTTAATGGAACATGTTTCAAATCTGTCATCCCATTTTTAAGATGTCAAAAGCTGTTACGGGGTAAACCTTGTTCTATCTGTAATCTTTTAAATAAACATTATGCTTTTTATAGCAATCTTAAATATTATAAAATTATTATAATCTAAAAATATTTTCTTTTAAAATTTTCAAAGTGGTTAAAAAGGCGCTGTTTTTATCCATTTTAATATTACCTGTTGAGAGCCGCTGAACTGCTCCGTATGATAGTGAAGAGAGACCAAAGCTTTAAGCGCTTGAGCAGGAAGTTCAAATTTACTAGAGTTTGAGGTATAGAGTGAGTGTGGGCCTGTCAGGCACCGGAGCCCCTGGCTTACTTACTAGGGTCTAATGTGCAGGGCTGGGCTCCTCCGCCGGGCTCCTCTGCTACAATGTTTTCGGATGGTGGCCATCTTGGATTACGAGTAGTGTGCATTTTACACTCCACCTCATCCACCAGACTATTTAAGGCACCTGTTCTGGTAATATGGTGCCAGACCTTCATGTCAAGCTAGCCTGCTAGCTTCTGGTATGTTTGCCTGCCGTTATTCTTTATTTTACTTGTGAATCCTGGCATCTGTTCCTATTCACCAGATCCTGGTATCCAGTGCTACCCTGGTATCCTGCATCCGTTACTCTTCAATTTATTCTTGTATCCTGGCCTTCCTATTCTGGTCTCCCCTTGTTGGTAAACATCTTATTATCCTGTAAGTCGCGATCTGCGCGGTGTATGCAGCAAAGACCAAACCTCCTCAGTTTTCGCCACGTTAGACTCTGTGCCTCAGTGGTGGGTGGAGCTAAACCAGCCAGGCTGTAGAATCCCATCATCCCTGTGTGATTCCGTGATTGAGCCCTAATTGGACAGGTACCTAATCCATCCAATCAGATGCTACATTCACTGCACACCTCTTGGCCTATCAAGTTCTGGTACAGAAGCACAGCTTCCAGTGGCACACTGTCCTCAGGACAGTTTCAGCGCAGAAGCTTCTATGCATGGTCGGAGTTACTGGCTAACGGTGGAGATCCCAGCCAAGGACATCCACTAAAATGCTACAGAGGGGGTGAATAGTTACTGTAGAGTAGACTACCCCCTCTTTAGTAACTCCTCACCCGCTCTGTAGCATAACAGACAACCCCTTTATATGCATGAGTGCCACAGCTACGATAAGTGAGGAGCATAGGCAAACTGAAGGGGGTTTCCTAGTGATTGGAAGCCCCCCCCCTCCAAGCCTGGGGCACTGTATAATTGAGGTGGCTGGACCCTGCCCCCACTTCACACGGCTCTGCTTGAAAAGGGAGAGCTGCGTCACCTAACAGTAGTGCAGGCAGCATTGACCATGTATATTATGGTGATAGGAAGAGTTGGAGAGCAGCCAAGCACTGTCTAAAATTATAGCCACGTCCCCATGTATGCTGGTCACTAGTAGGTTAATTGACTGCTATCAAATTGACCCTTTTCTGTGTGTCTGTGTGTGTGTGTATGTTAGGGAATTTAGACTGTAAGCTCCAATGGGGCAGGAACTGATGTGAGTGAGTTCTCTGTACAGCGCTGCGGAATTAGTGGCGCTATATAAATAAATGGTGATGATGATGAAAGTGGAAGTGTTGCCCATAGCAGCATAGATTCTAGCTATCATTTATCTAGTAGATTCTATAAAATGATTACTAGAACCTGATTGGTTGCTATGGGCAACACCTCCACTTATCCTTTTTAGAACTTTTAGTAAATCTACCACTAAGGGCCTGATTCATTAAGGAACTTAAATTAAGAAGTTTCTTATTTAAGTCTCTTGGACAAAACCATGTTACGATGCAAGGGGTGAAAATTAGTTTTCTGTTTTGCACATAAGTTAAATACTGACTGTTTTTCATGTAGCACACAAATATCAACTTTAAATTTCAGTGTACAAATAAGCTATCAAGTATTTGTTTGTTACATGAAAAAATAGTCAGTATTTAACTTATGTGCAAAACAGAAAACTATTTTTTACCCCTTGCATTGTAACATGGTTTTGTCCAGGAGACTTAAATAAGAAACTTCTTAATTTAAGTTCCTTAATGAATCAGGCCCTAAGTCTATTTTCCTGCACAACTTCTGATCAATACAGAATAGTCAACAATGTATATTTTTCCAATGCATTGCAAGTGACAAATTATTCCAAAGTCTGTAATACAAAGAGCAGCCTGTAGCTGAACCTGGCCGAAGTGAGACAGAGAATTCCCTAAGTGTCCACACTTGGTAGAATTAATATGGATGCACCTCAGGTTACAAGTATCTTCATTATTTTAATAGCTTGGCTTATAGTGCTGGCACTGTGCATTTCTAATTTCTAGGCTTGTGTTAGAGATCTCGAAAACATAAAGTTATAAAAGAGATGTATTTAATTTAATTTTATTTATATTTTCATTTCATCTGTAAAATGTAGTGATGCAATTTTATTAAACGTTGCCTTATTGTTAGGGGCCAAGTTGGGGAAAAATGCATGTACCTATATTTGCACAAATCTCCCCATTAATACAAGAGGTGCAAACAGTGATAGAACATTGCATCGCCCCAAAAGAAAACTTGGGCTGGGGTATGGAAATACAGGGTTTATGCAAGCACTTTGGGCTTGCATAAGACCCTGGGCTAGATTTACTAAACTGCGGGTTTGAAAAAGTGGAGATGTTGCCTATAGAAACCAATCAGATTTTGGCTGTCATTTATTTAGTACATTCTGCAAAATGACAGTTAGAATCTGATTGGTTGCTATAGGCAACATCTCCACTTTTTAAAACCTGCAGTTTAGTAAATATACCCTCTTGTCTCCCAAAACAGCCAATCAAATAGTTCTATAATTCAGTTGACCAAGACTAACATCTGATTGGTTGCTATGGATTACAGCGTTTACACCAAGTTAAATAAGCTCTTTTTTTCTTTCATTTTGTAATTTATCACTGCAGAGCTATAAATGATATACAATTTTGTTTCTTATTTCATAACGGAGAACTAAAAGGACACGTTCAAACAATTTAATTTGTTTGGCATTGATAGCTTCACCCTTTAAATCCTTAATGTCTCGTAGTTCAGAAGTCATACATTTCTGCTTATGGTAACTAATCGTTTTGCAGTTCTGAAAGTGTATGCAGTAGAATAATTATATTTTGTGAGTCATTTTCTTGTCTTTGAGGTTACTGTGCTTGAGATACCGAACTGAATATTTTCAGACAAGTCACGATTGATACTGCTTTATTCTTAAAAAAAAAGGCAAAAACATTTATTTGAAAGAGAAATATACTGATCCCAAGTTAGAGGTCCAAAGTGTCCCTGTTTTCCTTGGCCTACCAGCTTGCAATCCCAGGGTACTGCAGTGCTGCTTTTTGGGAAGGGGTTTTTAATCTTCAGGTTGCTTACAGTGGTGCAGTTTTAATATTTACATTTTATTAATTTGAAACCTCTGTATGCATTTAAGACATCTGTATGACTATGCTCATGAAAAGCCAAAAAAGGATTAACTGTTTATATTATTTTCTGTTAGTAACCTTATCTTCCACCAATTAGAACTGCAGATTTTAACTCATTATCAAAAATGACGAAAAGGGAGATATATTTCTTCCACAACGCTTTCTTCTGTGCGATAAGCTCCGTGGAAAAATGTTTATGTTTCTGCTAGAAATAAATAAGCATAAAAGTTGTTGCTGTCATGTATCAGTTGAATTTAAAAAGATAATTGTCTGAGCTTTTGACAGGCCCCTCCCTCTCCTATACGCTACAACGGAACTTGTCAAAAAGCCATAAACACTTTTTTTTTTTCATTTTGATGACAATATTGTTGCTCTCTGCAGAACAGTAAACCTTTTATGCTTGCAGAGAAGCTCATTAGGTCTAAGGGCTAGATTTACTAACAGGCGAGTTTGGTGGCGGTTTTAATTTGGCGCACATCGACGGCGGTTCAGTGGTCCAAACCGCTGCATTTAATATGTGGCATTTTGAGGCTGTGATTTAAAATGACTGTCGATATGTTGCGGATTGAAAACAGCTAAACCGCCAGCGGTTTGGTTAAAACCCCATCAAAATCGCCATTCAAAAGGTTTTTTTTTAATACATGCTTCTGAATGGCTTGATAGCTAAAACATGCTGTTTGAGCTATTATGCCATTCAGAACAAGAGGAAGCACCATCAAATTTTAATTGGGGCTATCATTATTTATTGATTAAAAGGCAAAATTAATTTATAATTGACTTATGGAAGCAAATTTTATTTTTCATTATATTAAGGGGACAAAATTATTGAAGTTTTATATTATTCGGGCAGTTTGTAATGCCAAATTGTGCAACATAAATAATTATATCCACCATTAATAATCAGTTAATATTATTATATATTCACATTTCCCCCATAATTTAAGACAATAATAGTGTCCCATTAAAATAAAGAGAATTTTTTCCCCCATAAGTTAATTATAAATTGATTTTGCCCCTTAATCAATAAATAATGATTGTCCCACCAATTTAAATGTCAATGGTGCTTCCTCTTATGTTCTGAATGGCAAAATAGCACAAACAGCAGCAGTTTGAGCAATCTCATCTCTCATAACCACCGCTTTTATTTTGGCCGTTTGGATGGCGGTTTTGTGGCAGTTTGGCAGACTCCAGCTTAGTAATCTACGGTTACTATGTTCACCATTGTTAAAATCGGGATGTCGATTTGTAAATTGGTGGTTTTGTAAAATGTCAATTCTGTTTTAATGGCGGTTTGGCCTTCAGTAAATCCGGCGGTATTTAAGCCACCGGAAAAACCTGTATTTTCACCAAACCGTCATTTAGTAAAGCTAGCCCTTAATGTTGTTTTTTAACATGAAGAGAGCAAAAAATATCCAATGTTTTTCAAATAATCTCGTTATAAATCTTTTAACAGAAATATGGTTTGAACATTATTAGGAAGATGCAGTTGCACAAATTCCTCGGTATACAGTTTATAATCACAATCCATAACTGCAACAGGAAAACAGCCATATAGCGTTGACTTACGCAGTAGGGAGATAGACCTTATGTGACCTATAATATTAACAGCTTTGATGATACACAAGTGCAGAGCAGGAGTCTAGTTCTACCAGTAGAGATCATTCAACTGAAGTTGCCCATCTGCAATTAAACAAATATCAAAACACAACTTTCCCATTCATTTCTCCTATGTTGTAACCTTTTCTATAAAACCCTTATTCATTTTAATTTATGAGCTAGCTTAGCACAACTTGTTAAGTTAAATAGTAATAAGGGCCAGATTCAGTAAGAAGCATGGCATTTGCATAAGCAGCAATCCAGTCTGTGCTCTTTGTATTTTAGCTGTGCCTAATTTATTAACATTTTTATATATTTATAAATTGGTACGTGGCACTATCTCGATTTCTAAACAGGAAAGGTAAATGCTCTTAGCAGAAAATATACCATGGGTATCATGTACTTAGTGGGCACAGTGCATGTAAAAATCTGATTTGCAGTTATTCAAAACAGTTTATTTCCTAGGCATTGTCTATGCCTAGGAAACTAACATGAATGGGTAATCACACTGCAGTTGCAAGAAAAAGCTTTGTAAGTAAGTTTGTCAGTCATTCTTGAACCATTTACATGTGATTGTTGGACCCAATATCCTTATCGATTACCCCATTACAACTATACACCCAGAAAGTGTCAGACTGGTGCCACAGATTCTAAATCCAATTGCAAAACTGTTTTGCAGAAATTAAATATATATATGTATATATATGTATATATGTGTGTGTGTATGTATATATATATATATATATATATATATATATATATATATATATATATGTGTATATATGTGTGTGTGTGTATATATATATATATATATATATATATATATATATATATATATATGTATATCTATATATATTTGTCTACTCTATCTATTTTAAAGCGCTACGGAATTTGCTGGCGCTATATAAATAAATGTTGTTGATGATAGTGATGATTATCTATCTGTCTATATATACACAATAATCTTCCATATTAAGTAGTGCAATATTTGGCGTTAGGGATATTTTAGAGCTTAGTGGAGTATTCAGAGAGAAAAGGCACTTAAATAAAAAACCTTCTCTCTTATAATTAAGACCAAAATGATTCCTAATAGATTGTTTCTACAAATGATGATTACTTATATTAGAAATATTTACTGTATTTATTTCTGTAGAGACTAAGGTGGTATATTTACTAAACTACGGGTTTGAAAAAGTGGAGATGTTGTCTATAGCAACCAATCAGATTCTAGCTGTCATTTGAGCTGTTGTCTATAGCAACCAATCAGATTCTAGCTGTCATTTTGTAGAATGTACTAAATTAATGATAACTAGAATCTGATTGGTTGCTATAGGCAATATCTCTACTTTTTTAAACCTGCAGTTTAGTAAATATACCACTGAAAGTTTTCCAAAAATATCAACATACTTTGAATAAATTAGCTCAGGTAGCAGCCATTGATCAGTGATACAATGTGTAGGTGCACAACAGGGTTTCCACCTGGTAAGCTCAGACTTTTGGAACATAAATGAGATTTACTTATTAGCATCAAATTTGAGGGAGGACCTTGCTTCACCCTCCCGGGCCCCCACTCTGCTCTCAGAGCATGCATGGATCCAATCCATGCTCAAAATAGTCCCCCATTTGGCTCTTCTGAGAGAGGGGCCTTGGGTGGGTGGTCCCTCACCTCTGGGCCCTGTAGGGGCTGCACTTCCTGCAGTAGTAGTTTTGCCACTTCCATTACTAGATTATTACATTTTTTAACCAAGGTGTAGTCCAGTTGTAAGGAAAGGAACTGTCCTGCTGGTTCCAAGCAAGGACCCTCCAAAGAGACTGGAGGAAAAAGCAAGGCATGAACTTCCAAGCAGAGCAAGCGACGTTACAAACAATAAAGTTAACATATGAACAAAACATTTTCCCAAACCAAATCTATGCAAAGCCCTATGCATAAACTCATGTGGAACATGATGAAAGGTCTTCTCCTGACCACGACTGACCAGGGCCACATGTGTACAGCAATCACAGATACTACACTAGATCATATCCCAAAGTCCAAGAAGAGACAATGAACCCTTGGCCTGTGTGAGACCAAATGAACTGGCCAGTGACTCTTAGGGATGAATTGGAGGATGGGCTTAGGGCCATTATTTAAACATACGTTCAGCACTGTTGTGACTCAAGCAAGGAAGGAAAGTGGCTGAATTTTCATAAGCACCAAAGGGTTTCAATGATTTTGTGGCTGTAGACATAAAAATTGATTTATGTTTGCTAGATAGAAAGTGGGTCTCTGGTGTTCTCTTCCTTGCTACAACTACTATGGCAGCTAGTTCAGAGCCAATGCAATTAGGAGTTTTTCGGGGGCCCCCACACCCAAGAACAGAGTGAGCATATGAGGGCTTATAAATTACATCTGTCAATATGGATATTTTCTAGTCAAACTAACCTAGTCAAGAAGCGCTCCATTCTATCTGCTGGTAGGACATCTGTATGTGTCTTCTTTCAGGTCTGAACATATGATTGCCAGGCCCCATAGTTGTTTAATACTGACCTCCTATTAGCCGGGCCTTGCATTTTCTCCATCAGGGCATGTATTGATTCAGGCACTGGAGAAAATTTTATGGACTGCACTTTTGTACAATTACACGGGGTTCCACTGATTCGTACGATACAAGTTGTATGAATAGAAGTGACTGAACGCTATTATTTAACCTTGGAGCCTGTGATGCAACATTTGTTACATTCAACCTTTCCCGTGGTCAAACGTTACCATTATCCAATGTTACCATGGTCCAACGATACCATTGTCCAACGTTACCATTGTCCAATGTTGCCATGGTCCAACATTACCATGGTCCAACATTACCATGGTCCAACGTTACCATGGTCCAACGTTGCCATGGTCCAACATTACCATGGTCCAACGTTACCATTGTCCAACTTTACCATTGTCCAACGTTACCATTGTCCAACGTTACCACGGTCCAATGTTACCATGGTCCAACGTTACCATTGTCCAACGTTACCATGGTCCAACGTTACCATGGTTTACAATCTTTCAAACGTGGACCTAAGTATCCAAACACTGTCTGTGGTTGTAAAGCAAGGCTCTGCCTTCTGAAGCTGTATATTGTGCTTGAAATCAAGTCCTTCCGCTACATCTATTCGCTCCTGCCTTATTACATGAATATCTGCTGGACTTCCTAATTACAGGTTATCATTCATTCCACAAGTAGGCTGTTGCATCTCAATGTTTCTAAACAATACTCCTTTTAGCTTTCAGTACTGTTCACTACCCTCCTGCTGCTGTTATTGGCTGCCAGCATCCATGGACTGCTTCTCCTACTTGCTCCTCACTGTCTGATTTCTCTGCTCTAGGGTCACCAGCCTGAAATACCTGCTTACTTTTGCCAACTAGAGAGTCTAACAACCTTATTGATAGCATATTTAAACTAAAATTTCTATTTTACCTTAAAGCTTACAGAGTTTACACCCTCATTGTTCCCTTTGACATGAGTTTCATAACTTCTCCAGAAAGTAAACAGACTTAACTTGTATGTCTTGGGGTGGTCATAAAGGACTACTAAACTATGCAAGTTGCCCACACATATTAGAATTTTGATTGGTCAGTGTGGTCAATTCAATTATACCTCTAACCTCTCCACACAGCTTAACTCTATCTCCCGTCTTTAGGATGTCTGTCAGACGCCGTCCCCGCGCCCACTCGCTTGCCGAGGACAGACGCCTCTCTCCTCTGCTAGGCAACGGGACGCCCATTCCGACTTCCTGTCGGCGGTCAGTGCTACTGACTGCTGCCCCACTGTCCACCAATGAGGGCTCACTTCCCTCTATATATAGCAGGCTCTGGCACCATTAGGGTGCCAGAGTGACTAGGTCCTCTAGTCTCCAGCACTCCTATATGATTATTAGCCTTCTGACAGTCTCCCTGTGTACCGACCAGGCTTTCCCTGATCCTGCCTTGGATACTCCTTTGGATCTGTGTTGTATTTCCAGGTTTGACCTTTGGCCTGTTGACTCCGCTTCGTCTTCTGATTTGATACCTCGTTTGCCCGCTCGGTTTCTGACCTCAGCCTGTACGATCACGATTGTTCACCGCCACCTCGCGGGTAGCTTCCTGGGAGGGCCGCGACCTGCACGTTGTTTGCTGCGAAATCCAAACTCCCTTGTGGGGGTCCCTGGTGAAGACCAGCGGCGTGTTAGACTCTGCGCCACTTTGTGTAGCAGCGCCAATATCCGCAGGTGATCTGCATTCCAATATATACGTAACAATGCCTAATCCGAACCTTTCCCAAACAAACTCCAAATTCCAACCTGCTGAACCTTTCTAGCCTTTTACCTTTCTGGTAGCCTTACCTCTGTGCTGTCGGTGGCAGTATGTCAGCTGGGCACTTAGCGAAAGGGGTTCAGGTACTGTCAGCAGAGGACTCCAGTGGGAGAAGAACTTCATGAGCATTAGCTTGGGGGCAGCTCCCTGCAATCAATTCTCTCACTATAGTGTGAACAATTCTGCTACCAAAGACTAGACTATCTGCAAAACAATAACAATAGCGGATGTTTGCCAGCTCCTGTTGTTTTGTTTGGCAGAAATAAAAGCTAACTTCACTGGCATCTGGCGACTTTGCCACACTGATTCATTACTTGCCAATGACGGAAGTAGCCACATTTTA